>NW_022060261.1:373947-426361 GCF_007364275.1 Archocentrus centrarchus
ACAACTGACGAGCCTGTTTCTTCTGTCCGTCAGCTGCTAATGCTTTAGGCACCAAGGACCCCCTGCTGGCGGAATTATATATCGACCCAAAACACACATTTAGACTATTTGACAATCACAAAAAGACCAACAGTATTTGTCCCAAGGAAATGTGTCCTTTTTATAGTGTAAAAATTAAATAGGGGGTCATCCATTTCTCTACCTCCATCTACACCAAGGTGCCACAAATGCACATATTAAACAAATATGTAGGACTACGTTTTTGCATTTGTGCAATATTTCTAAAATTAGAAACATCCTTTCTCAGAGTGATGCTGAAAAGCTAATTCATGCATTTATTACTTCTAGGCTGGACTACTGTAATTCATTATTATCAGGCTGTCCTAAAAGCTCCCTGAAAAGCCTTCAGCTGATCCAAAATGCTGCAGCTAGAGTACTGACAGGGACTAGAAAGAGAGAGCAGATTTAAGATAGAAGCATCAATAATTGGAAAGACTTCTTTGAACAGTCTAGTAGGAATGGGATCTAATTGGAGGGACATCTACTTATGTTCCTCCAATTTTAATAGCACTGCAGTTTTCACACAACCATACACACTCTTCTTAGTACATAGACTCACATCTCCCCCCACACGCGAGTGGGAGGAGGGGCGGGCGGGTCTTCTCACACCCCAGTTTCATGCACCTGTTGGGAAATTAATCTTACACCATCTTTCCCCCTCCCGGGTTCGTAATGAAAGAGTAGAGATCGGACTTTCAGTTTCATTTTTAACAATTTATTAATCACCACACATAATACATAAGGTCAAAAATAATGCAGATTTTAACACAAGCATGCTTGGAGATTGCAGATTAATTCTCCCTTACCGGCGTGTGGGCGGGGTTCTGCCGGGTGTCGGGCTGCTCTCGGGTGCTTGGGGCCTCGGGGGCCGTGTGCTCGGCTCGTGCTGGTGGTGCTGGCCTGCTGGGCGGGGCGGGTGAGCTGTTCGTCGCCTCTGGCTCTCTGACCTCTTGCCCTTGACCGTGGGGGCTCCGTCTGTGGTCTCCCTCCTTCCACCTCTGGGGAGTGCACACGGTTGCCATCAGGATGTGTGGCCTCAGGTCTTCTGAGCTCCTGGGCTGTGGTGGCCTGAGTCCTGTGGGTCCTTCCCTATTTGCCTCTGGGGCACGGGGGACATGGTTGCAGTTTTTTGCCCTCATTATTGAGTACATTGCATGACAGAGGTGCATACATACACATTACTACAAACAATAAAATTGTGAGTGTGTATGTATGTGCATGTGGGTGTGTGTATGGATGTGAGTGTGAATATATCTACTTTTCTATAATTTCTTTTCTTTTTCTTTCTTTTGTTTTTCTTTCTTTCTTCTTTCCGGATCATCATTCTGATTTTGAAAAATGCCAGACATGACGGGCCTAAAAAAAAAAAAAAAAAAAAAAAAAAGGAATGGGATCTAACAAACATGTTGCTGGTTTGGAGGAAGTAACTATTGAAGTTAACTCTGAAAGACCAACTGGAGCAAAAGAGTCTAAACAAATACCAGCAGTGCTGAAAGCAGCCGAACATGAAGAATAATCTTTGAGATGGTTATGAATAATTTTTTCTCTAATGTCTAAAATTTTCTTTGTAAAGAAATCCATGAAGTCACTACTAGTTAAAGTGAAAGGAATACTCGGCTCTACAGAGCTCTGACTCTTTGTCAGCCTGGCTACAGTGCTGAAAACAAACCTGGGGTTGTTCTTATTTCCTTCAATTAATGATGAATAGTAAGATGTCCTAGCTTTACGGAGGGCTTTTTTATAGAGCAACAAACTCTTTTTCCAGGCTAAATGAGCATCTTCTAATTTAGTGAGACGCCATTCCCTCTCCAGCTTTCGGGTTATCTGCTTTAAGCTGTGTGTTTGTGAATTATACCACGGAGTCAGGCACTTCTGATTTGAAGCTTTCCTTTTCAGAGGAGCCACAGTATCCAAAGTTATACGCAGTGAGGATGTAAAACTATTGATGAGATAATCGACCTCACTGGGAGCAGAGTTTAGGTAGCTGCTCTGCACTGTGTTGGCACTGAAGAGCATAACAATGAAGGAATTAGATCCTTAAACTTAGTTACAGCACTTTCACAAAGACTTCTACTGTAATAAAACTTATTCCCCACTGCTGTGTAATCCATTAAAGTAAATGTAAATGTTACTAAGAAATGATCAGACAGGAGGGGGCTTTCAGGGAATACTGTTAAGTCTTCAGTTTCTATGCCAATGTCAGGACAAGATCCAGAGTATGATTAAAGTGGTGGGTGGCTCCTTTACAATTTTAAATGCAGTGTTGAGGCTGTCATTCTCAGCATCTACATGGATGTTGAAATCACCCACTATAACTATTTTATCTGAACTGAGCACTAAATCAGATAAAAAGTCTGAGAAATCAGACAGAAACTCTGAGTAAGGACCAGGTGGACGATAGATAATAACAAATAAAACAGGTTTTGATTTTCCCAATTAGGATGGACAAGACTAAGAGTCAGGCTTTCAAAAGAATGAAAACTTTGTCTGGGTCTTTGATTAATTAATAAGCTGGAATTGAAGATTGCAGCTAATCCTCCTCCTCGACCTGTGCTTCGAGCATTCTGACAGTTACTGTGACTCGGGGGTGTTGATTCATTTAAACTAACATATTCATCCTGCTGTAACCAGGTTTCTGTAAGGCAGAATAAATCAATACGTTGATCAATTATTAATCATTTACTAATAGGGACTTGGAAGAGAGAGACCTAATGTTTAATAATCCACATTTAATTGTTTTATTCTTTGGTGCAGTTGATGAAGCTGTATTATTTATTGTTTTTGAATTTTTATGCTTAAATAGTTTTTTGCTGATTATAGCTTTGGTTTTTGGTGGTCTGGGAGCAGGCACCGACTCTATGGGGATGGGGTTTTGGGGGGATGGCAGGAGGAGAGAAGCTGCAGAGAGGCGTGTAAGACTGCAACTCTGCTTCCTGGTCTCAACCCTGGGTAGTCAGGTTTAGGAGGGTTAATAAATTTGGCCAGATTTCTAGAAATTAGAGCTGCTCCATCCAAAGTGGGATGGATGCCGTCTCTCCTAACAAGTCCAGGTTTTCCCCAGAAACTTTGCCAGTTATCTATGAAGCCCACGTCGTTTTTTGGACACCACTCAGACAGCCAGCGATTCAAGGAGAACATGCGGCTAAACATGTCGCTCCTGGTCTGATTGGGGAGGGGCCCAGAGAAAACTACAGAAACTGCACATTGGCTGCTCTTCATTGGCTCTCTGTTAAATCTAGAATACAATTTAAAATCCTTCTCCTCACATACAAGGTCTTGAATAATCAGGCCCCATCTTATCTCAAAGACCTCATAGTCCCATATCACTCCAACAGAGCACTTCGCTCTCAGACTGCTGGCTTACTTGTGGTTCCTAGGATACTTAAGAGTAGAATGGGAGGCAGAGCCTTCAGCTTTCAGGCCCCTCTTCTGTGGAACCAGCTCCCAGCTTGGATTCATGTTAGTAAAAAGTATGTGTCTGTGTTCTTCACTCTAATTGGCCTGCTGTAGGATTGAACAGTTGAACTTTCACTTTTAACCTCTCTGCTCTGTGTCGTTTCCTCTTTCAAACCAAAGAATCATCAGGACTGAGTCTGGACAGAACGTCACTCTGACATGTCGAGCTCCAAACAACAATGTCATAGTTGTGAAGTGGAGCAGAGCTGACCTGGGAGACGAATATGTGCTTTTATATCGAGATGAACAGTTTGCTCCAGAAGAGCAGCATCCATCTTTCAAGAACCGGGTGGATCTGAAGGACAGACAGATGAAGGATGGAGACGTGTCTGTGATTCTGCATAACGTGACGATTAATGACGCTGGAACATACGAATGTCGTGTGTTCTCGAGAGGAACAAACCACAAGAACCATAGACCCATCACCAGTGTTAGCCTGAGTGTTGTTGCTCCTTCAGGTGAGTGAGCAGAGTTCAGTGTGTCTGTGATCAGTGGTGAAGCTGCTTCCTGGTTGTTAATGTTTGTTTATCTGAACCCGTCACACCTGTTTCTCACCTGCAGGTCCATCAGGAGGATCCACTGGAGTGATCGTTGGTCTCTCAGTTCCTGCTGTGCTTCTTGTTGCTGCTATTTTTGGTTTTGTAATCTACAGAAAGCCTGGAGTGATACCAGCCTCATGTTTGTTTGTTTTTTAAACTTTTGAACTGTAGCAGTAAAATATAGGACAAATAGACTGCCAGTAATCAGGTTTATTTCAGCATATTTTTTATAGTGTGTGCAGTTTTTTTTTTTACCTCAAATTCAGTAAAAACACTAAAGATATACTATAAAAAAGTGTATGTGCAGAAAGTTGAAGTCACTGAAAACAATCTTCATTTCTGCTTTTTTTATTTCTGCAGAAATATAAATAATTTTCACTCAATTTTAAGTGACTTTAACTTTCTGCACATACACTTTTACAGTGTAAGCAGAAGTTCAGTCACAGATAGAAAAACATTCAGGCTTTATGTTGAGTGCTAACTGTAGACATACATATGTTAAAAATTTAGCCATAATTTAAAACCGAGTACATTGTAACAAGTACATTTACTCCTCGCTACCTTTCTGCTCACTGACACCATAATGCTAGCTGAGCTTGAACCCAAATCAGTGATCTCTGTTTAGATGATAAGTACTGGCATACAGCGGAGTGCAGGTGTACAAATCACTCTTCCCACAGTTACAACACACAGAGTCAAATGTTCAACTGACTATGAACAGATCATAAATAATTTGTTTCTATCAGTCTGAGCCTTATCTCTGCTGTCCCGTCATCTTCGTCAGACACTACATGTCATTTCTTAATATTAATCACATATTTCTCATTATCTCATGTGCTTATTGTCTGCTGTAATGAAATAACACTCAACATATTAGCAAGTTGTGAAATAATGAATTCTAATAACCCAGAGTTTTTCTTGTAGAGATCAGTTTGTTTTCCTTCAAATGTTTCACAATAAAAGCCTGGCTAATGCATAAAGGGTTTCTGTCCACAGAAACATTGGGGGCTTTTAATTTGAAATGAATACAAGCAGTGTTGGGTTTTGCATACACATGGATTAACACTTTTATTATGATCGTGTGATGAGAAAATAGCAACAATAATGTCACCTGATTTTCATCAGTGTTGGTTTACATTCA
The DNA here is from genome assembly GCF_007364275.1 of Archocentrus centrarchus. NCBI lineage: Eukaryota > Metazoa > Chordata > Actinopteri > Cichliformes > Cichlidae > Archocentrus > Archocentrus centrarchus. The sequence continues at coordinate 379,144 of NW_022060261.1, forward strand.
ATTTGATCTTTTTAAATGCTTCAAACAAACAAATAAATACATGCATAAATAAAAGACTGAATTGACATACAGTACAGTGACATACAGTAAGCTGACAATGTGGGTCATGAAACACACCTTAAAGCTGAGTTGCTGCACATTAGCTTTGCTGGTGTTGTGCTGATCAATAAACTACAGACTGAAAGCAGGAAGTGCTTTTGACTGATGACTGCGCTTATTAAAAATATTCACTGTCCTCTAGAATAAATGTCTAATCAGGAAGCCCACAGAGTTTCATTATTTTCATCATCATCCTAAGCACATATTTAAGGGAAGATAATCTTTATCAGCTATCAAATAAAAAAAAACATACGTTATTAGGAACAGCACATGCTCATCATGGTAATTATTTCTAACAAACTACAGACGCAGCCACTTAAAATGGCTGCTCAGCCAGTTCCCAGCTGCTGCGTGTCTTTCCACTACCAACACCTCCCTTTGACTCAGCTGCAGATTGTCACCAGCAGATGGCGCCTTTGTCACAAAAACTTGGAGTTGTACAGCTTAACCGTTTCATGCATGAATTATGAGAACCTCAGTCAAGATTTGTTTTTTCTCAATGTTTTTATTTCTCTTTAGCCAAATAAAAAATGCAATTAAATTTTTTTTTTTTATGAACCTATTACAAAGGTTACAAATATGTCAACTCGGATGGACACATGGATTTGACTTTTCAACCAGAGAAATACGTATTTAACACACCAATAACAGAAAATGATATTGCATATTGCTCCCCAGATGCACAGGCTGGGGCTGCAGTGCAGGGTACATCTGTGCACATGGCCATGTGGCCCTCGGATCTCTCCAGTGTGTTCTAGGTCTGCCCTGGGGCCTCCTCAAGGTAGGAAATGCCCGGATCTCCAGCTCAGGGACGAGTTCCTGCCTCAGATGGAGGAGTTCAAGTATCTCGGGGTCTTGTTCGACAGACAGATTAGGGTTGTGTCTGCAGTGATGCGGACGCTGCACTGGTCTGTCGTGGTGAAGACGGAGCTTAGTGTAAAAGTGAAGCTGTAGATTTTCTGGTCGATCTACATCCCTACCCTCACCTATGGTCATGAGCTTTGGGTAGTGACCGAAAGAATAAGATCGCGAATACAAGCGAGAGAAATGCGTTTCTTTCGAAGGGTGGCTGGCCTCTCCCTTAGAGATAAGGTGAGGAATGCGGCCATTCGGGAGGGGCTCAGAGCAGAGCCACTTTTCCTCCACATCGAGAGGAGCCAGCTGAAGTGCATCTGATGCCTCCTGCGCACCTCGTGGGTGAGGTGTTCTTGGGCATGTCCCAGCGGGAGGAGGCCCCGGGTTAGACCCAGGACGCGCTGGAGAGATTATATCTCTCGGCTGGCCTGGGATGGATGGATGAATTTACCATGTATACCATTAGAATTTGAAAAATACCAAAGTCTGTCTCTGTGGTCACACAGAGCCTCTACCACCCACCAGGGGGAGCTGCAGCACCCTCAGCTTCACTGCTGCCCACAGCCTTCACTACAAGTGTGTTAAAATCCCCTCAATGCAGAGCCGGCCGGAGGCATAGGCAACATGTGCGGCTGCATAGGGCCCCCTCACCAGGGGACCCCCAAGGTCACCCACATTTGTAATGATGCTTTATTCTTTTTTTTTTTTTTTAACATGCCAGTGTCCTAAAGAAAAGAAGAAACTATCCCACCTCCTCACATTTGTACATTTGTAACAACAATAATTTAATGAGTAGGCCACTTGCTGACTGACTGTGTGTGTCAGCGTGAATTCAGGTAGTTTGGGCAGGCATGCACATCAGCAGTGCTCCAGCTGACCTGATGCTTCATCAGTTTCGGTCATTTTTGGATGAAGCTACGAAACAGAAATGTGACAGAAAGGAGCTGTCCCTGTGAGGCAGAGAGGAGGGAAAGGAGAAGATTGGAGGAAGAAAAAGACAAAGGTATGTTTCCATGAGTAATTACAAGTTTAGTTTGTAACCAGCTCCAAACGCTAGCTGGTTAGGTATGGTATCGATCATGTCACTGCGTCACTGTCAAAAACAACCTGTCAGCCAGTGTCAGCGTCCTCACTGTGTTACTAGTTAATATACGTTTTGCTTGGATCTTATCATCATGGTTGTGGGTTTATGACCCAGCGTTTATAATTTTAGGAACATTCATTTTTCATTTTTCCATTTATGTTGTTAATGTTACTGTTTGATTCCCAGTTTATTGTTTTTGCAGTTTTTAATTTGTATCTTATTCTGGTGATTCTCGGTTGGTGTCATTGTTTCTATCCTCAGGCTTCTTAATTTTCTGAGTTCTGTTCTTGGCTGTTTTTCACTTTCTATTTAATCCTGTTTCAGTTCTCAGCCTTCCTGTGTTCCCGCTTCTGTTTTTGGTGTTTCATTGTTTCTGGTTTGTTCTCCTGTTGAGTGGATTTTAGTCCTGGTCTCTGTTCCTTGTGCTGTAGTTTAAGTCCTCCTCTTGTGTCTAGTTATGATCTTGTTGCTCTAGTGTAGGTGTTGTAGTCCCTCAGTGTGTCTGCTTCCCTGTGTCCTCAAGGCAGCATTTGTTTCCATGTCTACTTCCTGTTTTACTTTGTATCATATTCAGTTTTACTCCCCTTGTCTTGTTCTGCTCCCTGGTGTGTCCTCTCTCCCTGATCACCTCGTGTGTGTATTGTCTGTGTCCTCCTGTTTGTCACATCATCTCACTCAGGTGTGTTTCCTGGTTCACAGTGTCCCTGAGTATTCCTAGTTGTTGACCTATTAGCTCCAGGTGAGCTTTCTAGTTTCCTTGTACCTGATGTGCATCCAGAAACAAAGTTGTGGGACATGCTAAATTTGCATATTTTGGTTTTATTCATGCATGTTCAGACAGGTGGTTTATCCTGCTTCATGACTGTTCCTGGGGTGACAGCGTTTTGTTGTTTTCACACTGTGGTCAGGTTGCATGAATAGACTATTGGACCTCACTTTTATGTCCCATTTGTGATCTTGGAGTGCCACCATGACATTTTGTGGTATAGCAGCATAATAACATTTACAGTACTGGGCCCAATTGTTGACCAATTGTGTTTGATATTATTCTATTGATGCTCAGCAAATCTGTGTGCTGCATAATTATTATTTATATATTACAAATGGCATATTTTTTAGTCTGTAATTAGGTGCATTTGCACAGTTATGCACAAATCTCCATCTTTTGGATGAAAAGAGTCCAAAATGTCCAAAAGCAGGTCAAACACCTTAAATCACATATTTCCTAAAAAGTCTATGCCCTCTAGATCAGATACGGAATGCATTCAACTATGTCATGAACATAGTTTTACAATGTGTGTCATATTGACATACATTGTTTTTCAATGGGCTGAGACTGAAACAGCGATGCATCCCCAAAAATTAATATTCAACTTCAACCTTGCAGCATTAATAACGGTTTGGCTCAGGAGACAATGAAGTGGTATGAGGGGGGCCCCCAAATCAAATTTTGCTTAGGGCCCCTTCAAGGCTTGGGCCGGCTCTGCCTGAATGGAACACACCTCCTGATATACTGTTTCCCACAGACAGTTTCCAGAGTTTAGTCCCTGTCAGCACAGAGACAGGAAGTGAACATTTAATGCTTCCTCTTGGTCACTCCTAGTTCCTCTTTTGTCTGCTGTTTAATGGAGTGTCCTGCTGTCTTTATACTCACATTTCTGTCTCTGTGATCGTCTAAGTGAAGGAATAAGAACCATGAAAGGAAGCCAAGCTGTACATTCAAGAAAGCTGAAGGTATGAAATCTGGTTGTTTGGTTTGGATCTCTAAAAATGACATGAAGATGACGATGATCATAGTTACTGATGAATCCTGTAACTTCAACCTATGTAGCAAAACATTATAATTTATATCTGAGCTCTCTGCATGTTCAGTTTGTGAAGAACAGAAAGTTCATCAAGTCATTAAAAATAAATGAGTGTGAAATATAAAGTACTTTTCAGTGGTACTTTGGAGAATTTTCCTTGAGTAAATGTACTCAGTTTCTGATGAGCTTCACTTGTCTTTGCTACCACAAAGTGGTAAACAGTGTGTGCTGGATCTCAGAGCTACACAATGATAACACAAAATCAGCTGAGGACCAAATGACTGAATAATGTTCATCCTCAGATGTTTCAGACTGTCTGCATTCATTAGACAGGCTGAGCTAACCACAGCTGTGTCAGCTCTAATAAGAAGCTCTGACATCAAATCACTGCACAGTCAAACATTTCATGGACTCACAACAAGAACAGGAAGGACACAAACAGTCACGTCTGTTTTAGATAAATACAAGTTTACTGTACCGACGACAAACACTACTGAACCAGTTTGACCAGGATATTAACACACAAGTTATGAAGGAACAAAATACTGAAAAATAATGATTTCTATTTTTGATGGTTGAGTCTGGGATCATCTGATTTATGACGTCTGCTTTTCATCTTTAATTTGAGGCATATTTTGGAATAATATCTCACACTGGGTTGTTTTGATGTAGCTTGTGTTGCATTAACTGTAATCTGTTCTTATTGGACCCAAACATGTTGTAAAGGACATCATGACCTTTGACTTTTATTGATCAGACCGAGTTGAGCTGAACTCTCAGACAGTGGAGGGGAAGTTGTGTGTCTGTTGTATTCAAACAGCTCCCTCCTCTCACTGTCACTTCTCTGTGACTTTGTGTGTGTTTGCATATGTGACCAGTTTACTTAGAAGGAGGAAGTGTGTTTGCTAAGGTGTTGCTGTTACAGTGATGTCACACAGGTGAAGGTGTGTTGTATAAAACAGGATGACACACGGATGTGCAGCCTGGTTTGGTACAGAGGTCACTTCACCCACACACTTTTAATTTGTTCTGTTTTACATTTTTCACTTTGGAACTTTTTGCTTTTTAAACTTTTTGTTTTTGTGAGGACTAAAACTTCAGGATGTTCCTGCTGAAAATCAGGAACGTTGTACCAACCACACACTTCTTCTTTTTCCTGTCAGTGGATCATTTTCCTCCTGATGATCAGCAGAGTGTTTGAGGCTCTCAGAGCTCCTTCATCAACAGTAAGTGTTTAAAATGACCTCTTTCAGCCTTTTAGCTGATCTGACTGAAGTCTGTGAGCTTCAGTGGATTAACAGATTGTTCATGTTAATGAAGCAGGATTAAAGCTTCACTTTACTGCTTCCTGTTACACATGAAGCTCAGGTGGAGTTAGTGGAAGCATCTGATTTACTGTTGGCTGCTTTAATCTGTGAAAACACATCAGATTCAATGAATTCAATGTGTTTGATCATCTGAAGAACCTCAGAGGAAAGTCCAAACAGCCTCCCTGGTTCTCCATGAAGAACAAAGATCTGCTCTCTGTGGCTCCAACACAACTTAAAGAGAATCAAAGGAGGACAAAGTTCTCCAGAATAGCTGTGGTTTGATGGAGGCTGCAGCTAAATGCTGCCTCCTCCATAGTACAATCTACATTTTTATACAGGGAAATCATTCTGAAGACCTTTGATGATGATGATGATCTTTAGTATGTAGCTGATGATTGATGATCAGAGAGGTTATGTTGGTGTGGAGATCATTCAAGAACTGAACCTGTTAAACTCTCAGACCTGCTGCAGATTCTCCTCTTTAGTTATGACGCACTTTATAATTGTGCTACAGTCCAAACCACCAACGTCACTCTAACGCAACTTCCTTACATTGAATCGAAAGTGGAGTTGGATCGAGCGGCTGAAAAACAAACTTTTATTTTTCTTTAAGCCTTCAATGTAATCTCCTGCAGTCAGGTTCAAACTGAGGTTCTGTTCTTCAGTGAAAACACCAACAGACTCAGACATTTAGAACAAACTGAGCGTCGATCAGCAGAAAGAAGAACACGGAAATGGCTGCTGAGACCGCGACGCTCTGCTGCACTTTGCTGTTTGTCGGAGTCTTCGTGTTTGTTTCTGGAGGTGAGGGTTATGAACCAAAGGGAGTTTCCCTCTGAGAAAGAGGAATAAACATCAGCCTGGGAGCATGTTACAACACTTCCCAAAATATTAGTTTCATAATGGTTTGGTTTGTGTGTGATGGCGACACGAGGCTGGGTGGAGTTAACGTCTGTTAACGTCCATACTTTAAACTGAGAAGTGATGACTAGTGATGATAAATGTAGTTGTTTGTGATGAAGGTCTCATAAGTATTCAGTGAATCCACCACCTGCATGTTTGTTGTTTGCTGCTGTCAGACTGATTATTGTGTGTTCTACACTTTGTATGATGACAGGAACAAAGCACAGATTGTGTAATGAAGTGTGGGATGTTCTCACGTTCTCCTCTCAGGAAACAGTAGCAGGCTGTCACTCAATATGGTGCTATGGTAACCACAAAAGATCAATAAATGAAGCACCTGAGACCCTCAGCATCAGTAACTGTAATGTAATACTTTATGGTAGTAAAAAGCACGTGTGTCTATTCATCACTCTGATTGGCTGCTGCAGAAGTGAACCGTTGTACTTTGACCTTTAACCTCTCTGCTCTGTGTTGTTTCCTCTTTCAGAGCAGAAAAACATCACAGCTGAGTCTGGACAGAACGTCACTCTGCCATGTCAAGTTGCAAACAACAACATCATAAGTGTGAAGTGGAACAGAGCTGACCTGGGGTCAGAATATGTCCTTTTTTACCGGGATGATCAGTTTGATCCTGAAAACCAGCATCCATCCTTTAAGAACCGGGTGGATCTGCAGGACAGACAGATGAAGGATGGAGACGTGTCTGTGATCCTGAAGAACGTGACGATTAATGATGACGGAACATACGAGTGTGGTGTCATCCAGAGAGTCAGAGAACCTTTGAGGCTCCTCAGCATCATCTACCTGAGAGTTGTTGCTCCTCCAGGTGAGTGAGCAGAGTTCAGTGTGTCTGTGATCAGAGGTGAAGCTGCTTCCTGGTTGTTGATGTTTGTTTCTAAAGATGTTGTTGATGAGACTTTGTAGAAAGCAGCTGGTCTGAGTGATGTGATCAGAGTGCAGTAGATAATGTCTGACAGCAGTTTGAAGAGGAAATGGATTCTGTTCTGTTCTTCACTCATCACCTACCTGACAGCTGACACCTCACACCTGTTTCTACCTGCAGGTCCAGGAGGAGGAACCACAGCGGATGGAGGGAAGGAGGATGGAAGGAAGGAGGATGGAGGGAAGGAGGATGGAAGGAAGGAGGATAGAGGGAAGGAGGAAGATGGATTTCTTGGACTGATCGTTGGTCTGTCAGTCTCTGCTCTGCTTATTGTTGTTTGTGTTGTTGGTTTTCTGATCTACAGAAAACGTAAAAACAAACCAGATGAAGCCTCATACCAGCCTCCTCCTGAACAGCAGCAGGTCTGAAGTGTCTCAGAGCTTTTTAGACAACAACAAGCCCCACAATGGTTGAATACCAACAAAAAGCACAGACACCAAGAGACAAAGAAGAAAACAGGTGGATGGCAGGGAGCAGCTCATCTGTCAGCAGAGACAGACCGTTATTAAAAACATATTCCTCTGTGTCTGTGGGAGTGTGTCAGGAAACTAGAGTCAGTGATGACACCAAGTAAAGATAAAGTTAATAAGATGCTGCCTATTAGAATATGTTTACAATGTTAAAGCTTAAATAATCTCAGTGTTTTTGTTACTTTGATGTAGATTAATACTTTGTTGTTTTGCATTTTTGGTCATTTGGAAAACTGCAAATATTATGATTAGGAGTAAAACATACAGTAGTAGCAGTAGTAGCAGTAGTACTATTCCATTTAACACTGCTGTAAGCCTTGTTTCTCTGTTACAGAACAAACTGACTCTGGATCAGTTACAGTTATTAGATCTACTCTCAGAAAAACCTGGAAGCTTTTCTAATGTTCATCAAACCACATCATTATTGATTTACTGATTTGTAGTGAGGTGTCAGATATGGTCTTCATGCAGACAGAGTTACAGATGTCTGTTAAATTTATTCAGACAGCCTTGTTAGTTCACCTGTTCTGAGGCAGCTCATAGAGTTTGAACACACTGAGGAGGAAATATTTAATTCAGTCATTTTCAGTCTCTGTTATGGACACAGACAGCCCCCCTGATGGGGGCGCATGTGTAGCTGCTGCATTGAGTCCATGCGGTCACAGAGAAACCAGGAAAGCATGCAGACGTCTGCACAGCCCGTCACGTTCTCCCTCTGATGGTGGAATTCAGAGCTGGCAGACTCGTGGATGCTGAAAGGATCTTTGCTGCTTTAGCTGCCTCTGAGCTTCATCAATCACTTTGTTTATGGTTTGTTTCTCACTGTTCATGAGCTCAGTGTGTGTTACAGCATCAGGATCAGTGTGTGTTTATCTTTGTGTGTTCAGTGATCAGCTGTAACTCAGTGACACATTGTTGTGACAGTATCATGAAGCACAGAGAGAAATCATCTCCATGTATCTGCAGAGATGTTTCCTCTGATCTGTGAAGCTTTACTCAACTTTTCCTTCATGAAGGAGACGCTTCAGTCTGTTTGTTACTTGAAATCTTCCAGCAGCTCTTCACATATTGTTGCTTTATTTTTATTTAATTTAATAAAGTTTTACATGCATGAGTACTAAATGTGTTCTTGATTCAGTTTTTAATTCCTTAATTTTTGCTGTAATGTTTTCCTGACATGTTGAACCAGTAAATGTGTCGATGCTTTTGATGCTGAGCTGGAATCAGTCTGATGGGACCAAGAAGCAGTCCAACAGCAGATGATGGGTTTCTCTCTGAGTGGTCCTGGTGGCTTCATCCAACGTTAACCTTCAGCAGTTGGTGATGCAGTTGTTTGCAGGCTGGTGTGAGAGCTGACACTGCTGAGTCCAAATCCATGATGTTCTTTTTAGAACCAAAGGTTCCTGTATTTGGACTAGAGGGTCAACGGCTAATTTATCAGCTAACACGAGCTAAATAACCCCAGACAGGAAGTCCAGCTGGAGTCCACACAGCCACAGTCTGTTTAATGAGTATTCTGAACACATTCAAATGAAGATGATCTTTATTAGGAACTGTACATGCTCAGTATATTATTTTATCATTGTTATTTCTAATAACCATGGAAGCATCACTGATGAGCTGTTTGTATCCATGCAGTGTTTAACCTCCTGGGAACCCAGAAAAACAAGTGTCATCAAATTTGCTTTTATTTCTAATTTCCTACATGCTTGGAGTCAAAGAAACGTCTCACAATTTAGACTTTTTCAAATTTATTTTTTTTTCAGCATGTTCACTGTAGTGGACGACAGGACGACAACAGCTGAACTGAACAATTTAACTAATTATGATCATTAACCAATAATACAAAGTAAAAACAAAAACACTCCACTGGGCAACAGGATGTGTGATCTCTTATTGTGGACCCCCAAAAAAACATGCAGATTCCAATCCAGCTCACACAGCCACACCCCCACAGCTTATCCATAACACAGCTGGGCTGGTGTGAAGTTACTGATAGTTTCATGGGAATGTGTCTCTGAGAGGCCTTAAAACAAAAGATTCTCTCAGTCCAAAAATAAAGGTAGAACATGAGCATATGTTCTTTATGTCTCCACTGTTACATATCCCATATGTATGGGGTAACTCTTTGAGACACCCTGAGAGGAGATGGTGCAGCCCAATATCCTAACCACCACAGCTTAAGTACATGAGCTGTGAACAAATGTGCATATTTACATGGCAACCAGGTCAGGACCCAACAAGACATGAATGCCAAACCTTGAAGAGGAGCTTTTAGTCTGCAAAATGAAAGACTGGCACCAAGAAGAGGCTGCAAAGATGAAGAGGGAACGCTATAATGGTGCTGTGATTGGTCCACAAGCTGCTAGATCGACCATCGAGACAATGCCTAGTTGGCTACCACTGAGATGCACTCAGCACCTGATCTCCAAAGGAGGGACTGTCTGCCACATCAAGATGGTAGAATCTGGAAACCATGGACTCACATGACCATGCTGCAGCAGGACAAATGGCCCTGCACAAGGCCCACGAGTTCCCAAAAGTTTATACCTTTGGTGAACAGAGTCTACAACCCAATGGGACAGCCTGGGCTTTGACTGTCTGGGTCTGTTGAAGACCCCAGAGTTAAAGCAGACAAAAAGCTGGTCCATCTGTGTGCACATGATAGACTCTGTCAAGATCCAGTCAGGGCCCAGAGCAGCCTGGTACAGAGCTACCTCCTGATCTAAGCCACTAGAGGGAAGCACCTGTAGCTCAACAGGCTGGGACAGGAGGACTTGGATAGAGCCTCTGGTACAAATGTAGGGTTAGGTTGAAGGATACCCCTGAGCCTTCTGACAAAAATATACAGAACCATAGCATTTGTCCTGGCAAATGTTATGGTTATCAGAAAAGCTGTTTTAAGGGAAAGGCTTTTAAAATGAGTTTTGTTGAGGGGATCAAGGGGGGATGCTGAACAGTGCCAGAGACTATGGGGGTTCCATGGGGGAGCCAAGGGTCCAGACATGTGAACTGTAAGCCTGTGGGCACCTTTAAGAAACTGGGAGATCAGAGATGATTCATCCAGAGTAAACATTGAGTAGCCATCATAAACTGCTTGAACTGCTGCCACCATACCACACAAGTCAACTGCATCAGGACCATCTTTATGGTCTTTGATATTTAATCCCTGTAGGTAACAGCACTGAGGCTGATTCTGTACAAGATAGTACAAAAGTACAAGACTTTGCACCATCCACTAGTGCTGGCTGCATGCTGGCTGCTGACTGTTTGCCTCCTGGTGTGCAGTCCACCAGATCGACCCCTATGAGGCCACAGCCAGGATAGCTGGAGGCAGCTTTTACAATTTACATTTGTTCAAAAGCTGTTATTTCAAAATAAAATTATTTAACTCTGTCAAACTGAAAATACTGTTCCTGAAATCTTTCCAAACAAAATAATATATGATAACTAAGATTAAAGCAACAAAAAAGTAACAATATTTGATTTATTTTTCAATTTTCATAAAAGTGTGCTTCCTGCAAAACCGGCCATTTTGGACTGGGAATAAAATAAAGTTTCCAACATGCCAGCCTGAGATATCCCCAGAAAGCCCAGGACGTCCTCTTTAAAGTACAACAGGATTTAATTGGGTTTCTTGAAAAAATTTAAATTTAAAAAAAATTTAAAAGAGGACAAATGTCCAGGAGCTCCCTCTAGTGTCAGCATCAGGATCTAGTGGGACCAGGAACCAAACTCCAGCTCACTGACATCAGAGGGTGTCTGGTTTAATGATGTCTGCTCATCTCTGTGCTGATGATCTTGCATATTTGTGTAGAAAGGTGTCAGTGTTTGAACACAAAATGTTTTTAGGAGGAAAAAAAAAAGAAGGTCATTCGCAGATATACAATTTAGTAATTGTATCACTTGAATAACTTCAGACAAAAAAGGCCTCCCCCCCGACTGCCTCTGCACCAATAGTAAAGCTGGCGCTCAGAGGAAGAGGGCGGGGCTTTACTTGGTGTCAGTGAGAGAAATGAAAAAAAGCTCAAATGAGTGAGAAGGACGATGAAGGAAACATCTGTGCGGTGTCTGCTCTGTAAGTAGAATCTCTGTGTTTGTTTGAATTATTGACCTTTGACTGTCTGCTCTCCTGATAACTGATGATGGAGGAGAAGACATGAAAAACTAATCAGGCTGAATTCAAGTTCAAACACCATGAGGACCAACTGCAGGTCTGAACTGACATTTTATCTTTGCTCAGGAGTCCAGGAAACACAGCAGCTCTGATTAGGCCCAAAACATTTTTAAGTATTACACACTTTTTGTGTGTTGTCCAAACTTTATTGAAACTTGTTGCTGCATCAACTCTAAAATGAGCAGATCTATCAGAGAGAGATGAGTTTGTGGGTCCTTCAGCTGTTTGTGTGGAGTTGTTCTTTGTGTTCACCTCAAACCAACCTGAGTGTCATTTCTCTTTAGTTCTGATCTCACTGCTGAGCTGCACAACAAACCAAGGTCAGTAACCTTCTTCTGTCACAGCTTCAACCTGATAAATGCTCACTAATATGACCTGTTTGGCTTCATGTTTCATTGTAACCCTCACAGCTCGTCTGACTGTGAGTCCCAGCAGCTCTCAGTTCTTTGAATTAAACTTTGTGTCTCTGAGCTGTGAGGAGGACGACAGCTCTGCTGGATGGACTCTGAGGAGGAACACAAGCAAGGAGACCAGAGTTGATTGTGGAGCTCACTGGGGGAGCTCAGCTGGTTCTTCCTGCATCATCAGTCACATCATCTCACTGGACATTGGAGTTTACTGGTGTGAGTCCAGAGAGGGTGCCATCAGTAACATGGTTAATCTCACAGTCTCTGGTAAGCTGAGTGTGTGGAGTTAGTGTTGATGAAGCTGTGTGTAAATGGATGAAATGCTGTAGTTTGTCTCTGTGTTGAGGTGGATCAGTGATCCTGCAGAGTCCTGTCCTCCCTGTGATGGAGGGAGATGACGTCACTCTGCTCTGTCAAACAAAGACCACTCCCTCCAACCTCCCAGCTGCTTTCTATAAAGATGGCTCCCTCATCAGGAAGCAGCCTACAGGTCACATGACCATCCAGCATGTTTCCAGGTCTGATGAAGGCCTCTACAAGTGTGACATCAGCGGTCATGGAGAGTCTCCATCCAGCTGGATCACTGTCACAGGTGACACACTCACCTGTCTGTGTTTCTGCAGGTTTCAACATTCACAATGTGACCAGAACTTAATGACTGTGTTTGCTTTATTTTAGAGAGACACACCACCACACCTCCACCTACATCCACACCTCCACCAAGATCCATACCTCCACCTACATCCACCTCTCCTCCTGTTCTCTCTGTGATCTCCTCTGTTGGATCAGTCTGTGTTGTGGTTCTACTGGTGTTACTGGTTCTGCTGGTGAGACGATGTGTTCACAGGAAACCTGAAGGTGAGACTCAGACATATGGGTTGTACATTTATGGCTTATTTGTACTGAGTAATCCACAGATTACCATCCATCCATCCATCCAGTCACTCCCACTTATCCTGTTCAAGGTTGCGGGGGTACACCCTGTACAGACAACATCCACACCCATTGACAATGTATAGTTTCCAATTAACCTAACCCCAGTAAGTGCATGTCTTTGGACTGTGGGAGGAAACCGGAGAAAACCCACGCAGACACGGGGAGAACATGCGAACTCCAAACACAGATAGAGGGAGGGGCGTGGCCCAAGTTGGAGTAGAAACCAGGCCTTCCAGATGATATTCTAACTGTGAGCCAGACTCTTTACAGTAAATTATAGTAATTGCTTTTAAATTTGGATCATTTCAGTAGATCAAGATAAAGCTGCAGACGATGATGTCATGGATGACATCACATACAGCGACATCAAAATATCACACCGTCAACAACAGCCAATCAGACGATGCAATGGTAATATTGTTTCTCTTGCTTTGTTTATTTCTTTTTTCGGGATCTGGGCATCATGGTTATAAGATCAGATTTGTGTGTGAGAAAGGTGTATGGGTGAAGTCTACAATGGCAAACATGGAAGTTCATCCTTCCCCCAGTCACCAAGCCAATAAGCAGCTGAAAATGTAAACATAAAACACTGACTCATGTTGAGGTTCATGACAGTTTCAGCTCCCTGTGTCATGATCCTAGGCCAGTAGCCTTGTTTCTTTGAGTTATGTTTTCAGTTCTGAGTTAGGATTTTAGGTTACTATGATTTTCTGTTATAGTGTATCTATTTTGTTGTCATATCTTAGTCCTTTGTATCTTGGCATGTGTAGATTTGTTTTGTTATATTCTTCAGGTTGTGTTTCTTATAGTTCAGTTTCTCAGTTATTGTTGGGTGATCTATCTAGTTATTTATGTATTCAGGTATCTGCATGTATTTTGTCTGTTTTATTCCCATACCTTGGCCCTTCTGTGTTTAGTTTCCCTTCCCGTTGTTTCCTTGTGTAATGTTTGATTCAATCTGTCAGGTTTTCTGTGTTAGGTTTGCGTGTTTGTGTTAGGTTGAGTCACTTCCTGTTTTATTTTGGCAAACTTGAGTTACTTGTGTTTTGTATCTAGATTTACTTCCCCTTGAGTTGTCAGTGTATTGTGTTCAGCTGTGCTCTCACCTGTTGCCCGTTCCCTCGTTATCCTTTTATGTATGTATTGTCTGGTTTTCACTCATTTGTTGTCGTGTCCTCATCTCTGCATGGTCAGTGTTGTCGTCACTGCCCTGCTGTGTGCTTCATGTCTCATGCCACATTCTTAGTTATGTTTATGTTCAAGTTTAGTAGCATACAGCTGGCACCTGACCAGTCTCGTTTTTTTTGTTTGACCTTGTTAAAATAAAGTAAGCTTAATTATAGTCCTTGCCTCTGACTCCTGCTTTGGAGCCTTTTGCTTTGTCTGCACCAGCAGAACGTGACACCCTGTTACCAAAGTAAAGATGTAGATAAGTGTATGTATAATATATTTGTGGGATTACTATGTTCATAACATGAACTAGCATAATATTTTTTTAAGGACTGTATATGAAAGCACATCACATACTGGTTTCTTCAGTATTTGTTTTTTTTACATCATGATACCAAATTTGACCATATTTAGAGAAGTAGTACATAGTTTGGCTATCATCCACAGATTGAGATGAAGGCTAGAAAACAGCTAGCAGCTACAACTGCTTGTAAGAGGCCAAGCCCCAATAATATTGCTTGAAGTCTTCAAAGAAATAAATAGGCCAGTTTTATATATATAAAAAACTAAACTAAACTAAAGAAATCTCTGGAGCTTGAGAAAAGGTGACTGGACTTCTTTGTATTTCTTGAAGACGTTTCACCTCTCATCTGAAAGGTTTCTTCAGAAGAAAGAAAAGAGAAAAGAAAAGAAAATCAAAAACTTAAAATCCAACCCCTATCATGTATCATGGTGTAAATATGTTTATTTTCTGCTGTAAAGCCTTTTAGCATGGACTGACTCACTGCTGGAGCATCAAGTGGACATTAGAGGAACTGCAGCTTTTGGTGCATCATTCATTCATTCATTCCATAACCACCATTGCAATTGTAGGGAGGCATGAAAGATGCTAACATAGATGCTAACTATCTATGTCATGGAAGATGCTGTCATTACTGTTTCTCCACTTCAGTCTGTCTTTGACTTCACACAGCAGGCTATTCACACCCTGACCGGTCCAGGCCTTGACATCATCTGTCCAGCATTTTTGTGGTTGGCCTCCTTCGACTGTTCTGAATGATTGCTTTGGACAAGGAGTCATGTCTAGGAACATGCCCAAACCACTGAAGCTTATTTTTTTTCACCATTAAGAGAATATGTTCTTGGGGTCCTGCTAAGGTGGTGACATACTCGTTGGTCTTTTGTTCCATGAGATGCCAAGAAGCCTGTGGTAGCTCTTCATTTCGAACGCTTGTATATGCTTCTCCATCTGAGCTGTCAGAGTCCAGCTTTCACAGCCATACAGGGAGATAGATCAAACTAGAGACTTATAGAGCTTGAGTTTGGTCTTGAAGCTTAGTTCTTTAGTTCGCCATATCTTACAGAGGCCTGACATGGCTGATGTGGCGATTACAATCCTGCTTTTTATCTCTGCAGTGCATCTACCATCTTTGGTTATAACTGAACTGAGGTACTTGAATCCCTCGACTTATTCTAGCTGTTTTCCATTCATTGCAATGTTGGCGCTGTTGTTATTGCTGTTCACATCTGCTTTGCTTTTGTCTGAGCTTCCGTCCATGCCATATGGGTCTGTTCTCTCTGCCAGTTTGTCTGTTAGCATCTGGAGTTCTTGGTTGCTGCCTGCCATCAAATCGATGTCATCTGCAAAGCGGAGGTCGCAAAGTGGACGGCCACTGATGGAGATGGATTTACGTACGATGCCCCTCAAGTGTCTCTCTCATGATGTTCTTGAGGTATAGATTGAAGAGCACTGGGGACAGCAAGCAGCCTTGTCTGACACATACCGTAGTGTTGAAGAGTTTTCCTACTTGGCTATTGAGTAGAACAGCACTGTTTGCACTTTGGTAGAACGTCTGGATCTCCTGGACTAGCCCTTCCTCAATTGAGAAGTCACCAAGGACTGATCCACTGTATTGCGTCCAGCTTGAAAGTCAGCTTGTTCTTTGGCCAGGATGCCCTCGGCTTGGCTTGTCAATCTCTGCAGAATTATCTTGAGCATGTCCTTGCTTGAATGGTTAATAAGGCTTATTGTCCTGTAGTTCTGGTATTGATGAAGATGACGTTTCATTGGCAGTGGAAAGATGAGGGTCCATTCTTCTGGCCATTCTTTGAACTCCCAAATCCTCCGACATATTGTAGTGAGGATCCCGTCTCTTCTCCACCCTGCTTTAGAAGTTCAGCTGGAATATTATCCGGCCCTGGTGACTTCCCCTGTTTCAAACGTGTACTGCACGTTCCACCTCTTCTTCCAGAACTGGCAAATCTTCTGCCTCTCTTTGGTGCTTACTAACGTGAAAAAACAACAGTTGTTACAGATCTGTTGCTCACCTTTAATCCTGAAGTCATATTTATTTTAGTTCATTTTAGTTCATTTTTTGCACTTTATATGTTAGCAATACAACCTTTTTATTTTTCTCACTTTGTCCAAATTCAAACAAAGTCTGTCCAAATTTTTTCATCACAGTCAAATGCCGCTGTCTGTCTTTAAGGTTTGTTGTCATATGTTGACTGTTGTTCGTTGCGTGCTGGACTGTCTGTCTGTGGTCTGTGGTTAACATAAGCAAACAGCTCTTCAGTTCTTCAGCATCCTGTTTCTGATTTTTTTTTAAATGAGCTGCAGGTGTTAAACCACAGCAGTGTGAGTTTCAAAAACACAAAGAGAAATTTTACTGCTCTATAGTTAGGTGAGATGAACATTTCATATTCATCTCCATATCTATATTTAAATTCTGAGTCTAGCTTTTATATAGTTTGTTATTCTTTCAGTGTGACATGTTGACCTAACAGGTATCCTGGTGATGAGCAACCATGTTTTCTATGTAATTTGGCTTTATTTTCAATATTTTGTACTAATCCAAATACCTTTTGTGTAAATATTTCTACAGTTTCTCTACTAGAAGCTTTGCTATCTGCAGTACTACTTGCAGTGATGTTCTCTGTGTGTGTTTTATTGAGCAGAGAGTGATCCAGCTGCAGTCTACTCAGCAGTGAGAACACAAAACATCAGTTATGGACAAATTATCATCAAAAAGAAGCAAAAAGCATCAAAAACAAGAGGTGCAACTACTTTTCTTTGTATTTGTTATAATCCACTTCTACAGCCAGAAAGTGCGGTTTTATGTATATATATATATATATATATTAGGGGTGGGACTCGATTAAAAAGATTAATTAAATTAATTACAAGCTTTGTAATTAATTAATCGAAATTAATTGCATTTTAATTGCATTTCAATATTTGACATAAATATTAATTTAAGTTTGGTTGATGAATAAATCAATATACATAAGCTTAAACTTCAAAATCTTGTTTATTTTCCCACCAGTCTACTACACAGACCA
This sequence comes from Archocentrus centrarchus, assembly GCF_007364275.1. Taxonomy (NCBI): domain Eukaryota; kingdom Metazoa; phylum Chordata; class Actinopteri; order Cichliformes; family Cichlidae; genus Archocentrus; species Archocentrus centrarchus. The sequence goes on from NW_022060261.1 coordinate 396,645, forward strand.
ATGAAGGGTGGAAGTGCTCCTGTGATAAGCAAACTCCTGAAATTAAAGTTAAGCATCATAACTGGATAGTTTTATTCAACATTAATGTCTCACTTAATATAGTTGGAAATTAATCATTCTCTCAGCTGTATTCCTTGATGTTGAAATGTGTTATTCTTGTTTTAACAGGTTATTTTGAATAAAATAATTAAAATTAAACCACAAAAAGGAGAAAAGTTCATTCTCCGTTTAACCAGCTGCTTTTACACAGCTTTGCTTCACACTCACAGTTGCTAGGTGACATGAGCTACGCAGAGGTGGGGGCAGGTGACGCTGATGTGAAGGCGCGCCGCTCATTTCCAGTCTTTGTGGTCTTCGTGGGCTCTGAAGGACGTGGGCCAGGTCCTTCGCAAGATCCGGCCCCTGAATTTGAATATTGTGCATCGATATAATCTGTATGCCTAGAACTCGTGCACTGAGAAACGTTCCACGGTGCAAAGTGCGTTAAGATAAAAATTTTAAAAATTTTAATTCGTTAATGTCCCCGTAATTAATTAATTGAAAATTACGCTTTATATATATATATATATATATATATATTTAACGCGTAAATTTCCATATATATATAACTGATCAGACTTAAGTTCCTTTAATGCACTGAATTATTTCAGCTTCTTTCTGCAAGTAAAACCACAGCAGTAACTTCCTGTTGTTGACACCATTTAACTGTAGTCTGAGGGCGATGAGACCTCTCACCACAAAGTGTCCTGGTTTGGCTAACAATAGTGTTCATGCTGTGAGAACACGTTCACTTTGTGCTCTGTGGTGAAGCGTCTCAGTCTGCATTAGAAGAAGATGGCAGCTTTGTGGTCGTCTGCCTTTCATTTTCACAGAAACACCCACCAGTTCTTTCTGGTCAATTTTCTCAGCAGAGTTGGTAATAAGTGAAACAAAGAACAGTGAAAACCTGCCACTGTTTATAAAAATTATCACTTAATCTCTGCATTAACCTAAATAAATACGTGCTGCCACAGCTCTAGTGTAATTATATGACAGTATTTTTACCCTTGTACATGAAATCATTTTGGTGTATGTTGTTGTGCAGAGAGTGACCCAGCTGCAGTCTCCACAGCAGTGAGAACAGAAGACGTCACTTATGGACAAATAGCCGTCAGAACAAAGAGGAAAAGAGGTACAGCTGCTCTTTTTAACTCTGGACAGAGCCAAGCTAGCTGCTCACTAGCTGTTTCCATCTTTATGCTAATCCAAGGTCAAGTCTTGTGAAGCAGTGGGCCGGAGCTTGCTTCAGTTGACGTCACTGATGACGTTCGAACCACTTCACTGTTTCATTCAGACTGAATCAGCTGACTGGTTTGATTTCACAGGCGGAGCTTTGAAACTTTGGCACAATACTCAGAGTATTTCAGACGACTGAAACGCCGTTTCAGATCTTGTACCAAACCGGCTGTGCGTCAGTAACAGCTGGTTTGTGTGAATTTCAGACTTCCAATAATTGAGCCATCTAATTTTTCCTAAGTATGGGAATATTTTTGATTTGGTGCGACCGATTAAGGTAAAATAATTTCAGTGTGTCCATCCATCCATTTTTTTCCAATTATCACTGCACGAAAAGAGGCATATCCGTCCCCGTATACTGACGTGGGCGCCGCTAGTAAACGGCAGCTTTCGTCAGCATACGGGGCAGCGCATATTCGTTCGCCTGAGACGGATATGGTCGTTTACGTACCACTAGAATCAGCGGGGGGTAGAGGTACGGGGGGAGCCGGCAGGCGCGAGGTGTTAACGACTCCACTTTACATATGAATAGCAGCGCCTCAAGCCGAAGCAGCGGCAAGAGACCCACGTGGCTTCTCAGTCATTGGATGATAAAAATGCCATCACAATTCAGTATTCACATGTGATTGGTTGGTAGATCTGTCCCCCCATTGGCCTTTATAAAGACAGGCCTAGGTAAGCCCCTCCCTAACAAATAATAACCCAGTAATAAAAATTATTTTTAATTATTATTTCTGTGATATACCTTGTATGTTATGTTGTATTCATGCCATGCTAATAACCTCAACTAAAAGGAATTCAATTAAGAGAAACAAATTGTGAGGCACAAGTTTGAATATTTTTTTTTGTTTTATTTATAAAGCAATATGCACATACACACACACACACATCATATATATATATATATAAAGAAAACAAAAACATTATGACATATAATGCTTTGCTACTTCTGGGCCATGTGGTGATGGCTTTCTCTCAGAGCATGGTCCAGCATACAAACACTTATGGTGCACAGTGTTGTATTTAGGGTGAGCTTCTAGTCTGTCTTGCAGTTTGGCTCAGAGGTCACTGAGCTCCTGGCTGGGGAAGCTTGGGGGTCTTAATCCAGCCCGACACGCCCTCTGAGACGCCATCCTCCTCATCCAACATGAGGTCAGTGGTGACACCGTCCCAGAAGGCAACCTCCTTCACTGCCAGGACACTCGTCCTCGCCTCCAGCAGCTGTTGACACAGAGCACACATTAAGTCATTATGAAACTATATGAAATATTGTGAAAAATCAGGAAACTACACTGAAAGTTTGAGTCTCTTGACTTTGAATGCACACATAGCAGATAAGACCCTGAATGCAAAAAAAAAAAAAAATTAATCAGCCCATCTTTGTCATCAAAAACAATGGTTATGTGACAAAGTACCAACACCTGCATCCTGTGAATAAAAGACAAATGAACAAGTACTTTGAAAAAATGTAACATTGATAAAAGTACTTTAGAGATTTTGGTCATTAACCCTTGAGGCACCTTTAAACTGATTATATACACTTTGTATCTTTTAGGTCCCAAAATGTTACAGCTGCTGAAACTATAAACATTCAATGTTAATTATTTTCACCTTCACTGCATCACCTTTTTATTAAAAAGGTGATGCAGTGCAGTGGTGGGCCGTCAGGGCCTGCAAGGCCTTCTCTGCTGGCCTAAAAAATATCTGAATCACAGACTGATATTAATTATATCCTGTCCATCAATACTTGTTAAATTATTCCAAATGGTTTGTACGGTTCCTTTCACAGCTTTTCCTGTGGTCACGCTGTTTCCAGACGTGTATTTTCATATTAAAGCATTTAACCAATCACATTTCAGCCATCATTTGTTGCCAGGGTCAAAGAAATCTGCCTGGAGGCCTTCATAATCAGTTCTGCGGGCCCTGTAGTACAAAAATAAGTGTCGATCAAACAGTTTGATCAACCAATCAGATTATGAGTTGGCAACACCGAGGCCCTCTAGCAGGCGTACGGTAATGTCAGCATATTCATACACTTTGATTGGATAGTCAGTGTACTAGCCAGAGCTAGCAAACTGCATCTGTAGGGAGCTACACAAGCAAAAATATGGTTGTGTTGATTTTATAGCTGTTTGTCAACCCACAATGGCTGAAGGAGGAGAAATGGATTTGGTTGCAGATTTATTGCCAAAGCCAAGACGGACTTTTCAAGAAGAGCTGGACATCATTAAGAAAGGTCGGGCAACTCCGAAGCTAGCAAGCCTGTCACAACCGGGAAAAGGATGTGTCCACCACTTTCAGTCCACTAATTACGAGCGGTACCACTGGCTCACAGGCCCCGAGGAACACTGCAAATTGTATTGCTGGGAGTGCTTGTTGTTTGCCACTGATCGACATGGTGTTTGGAGCCACACTGGGTTTGTAAATTTGACTTGCCTAACCGAGGCAGCAACGAGACACCAAAGCACTGCCGGACACTTACAAGCAAAACATTCGGGGACACCAGAGCGGATCAGCTGAGCGAGCAAGTGCGCAGGGAAGCGGAGCTCCACGACGTAAAGGTGAAGAATAATAGGGAAATCTTACAGAGACTGTTAGATTGGCTTTTTTTTGGGGGGGGGGGGGGGGGCAAGCAGGAACTTTCATTTCGGGGTCACGATGACTAAAATGTTTCTCTCTTAATAATAATTTTATGAGGTTGTTATCAATGCATTTTTATATGTGTCGCAGCTGTAGCGGCAGTAAAAGCAGACTTGTGCACCTTGGGTTTGTTTCTTGGGTAAATGCTTTTATTCTGGCTACATGAGCTCTCAATCTGTGATGCAACAGCTCTTTCTACTGCATTTCTGCATAAAAAGATTTTTTTATTGCCATAAAATAGTTATTGAGGGTGGAGTGATTCAGGCGGATCACTACTGAAGGCCTAGGTGTGAAATGCACGGCCGCCACTGCTTTTTATATACATTTTGGGTTGTTCAAAAGAAGCCAGATTTTATATAAAGTTAAAATAAAAAAAAAAGTAATATTTTCCAAAAATAAAACTGCATTTCCAAGCTAACTACACAAATACAGCAGACCAACAAAACAATCCAATACGTCTTACCGGCTTCCTTCTTACACGACACCGGGCAGAGTTTTTAATGGCTACCGCCTTTTCCGACCGTGAGGCTGACTGTAGCGGAAGCTGCGGTGAACCGTCTGTAGGTTTTTCTTTTTTTTTTTAAAGCCTGTCATGTCTGGTAGATCTTGCAAGCAGAACTGTGATCTGAATGCGTTGTTGTGCCAAACATATTTGCTATTTCAAGATGAGCTCTATAGGTTCTCAATAGGCTCTTCTTGTTGATGTTTTAACCCTTTATTTTATTTATCTGAGTTATTTTTCCACATACTATGTAACAGCCAGAGCTGACAGGCTGAAGAAGAGGAAAATAAAGAGAAGAAAAAGGGAGAGAGAAAGGGAGCAAAAAAAAAGGGGGAAAGAGCACAAGTCTATTAATCAGATAGTTCATCACTTTAACATATAAAAAAATACTATCAATACTTGCAAAAATAAATTTGTGTGTGAAAAACAAAACTAACAAAGCATGTTACGCACACCAACAATTTTGTTGAGTTGTGATTGAGTGGGCGTTTGTGTCTGTGTCATGTTTGTGTCTGTGTCATGGAACGTACTTACCAATGAGGGCAAAACGCTGCAGCTCCACCCATCAGAAGCCAGAGGCAGGTACGGAAAGCCCCCGGAAACCCAGGCCACCAGCAGCCCACCAAGAGCCAGGAAGACCCCCGGCCACTCAGTCCAAAGACAACCGCACACCTACCCCAGCAGACGGGAGAGGGTGGTCTCAGACGGAGCCCCCCCAGTCGAGGAGCGAGGGCTCCAGGGAACCCAAGGCGATGAGAAGCCAGCCCCCCCCCCAGCGGCCAGCCCCCTGCACTGGCCGGCGGCAGGGCCCCCGGGCCCCCGGCACCCAAGGACCGCCCGACCCTCCACAGAGCCCCCCCCCACGCCGAAGAAGCCAACGCAGCCCCGCACCGCACCCCCAAGGGGGGCAGGCCAGCACCCACGCCAGACCACCCAGCCCCACCCAGGCACCCCAACCCCCCCCCCTCCCCGGGGGGGTAGGGGGGAGGAGGCAACCAGCAAGGAGCGGCCAGGAGGCAAGGCACAAGGCCCAGACCCAGGTCCAGCCATACATACAAACACACCCAGACACCCGTGTACACATTTATACACAGATACTCATACATGCCCATACATACTTACCCACACACAGATATGCCATACATACACATTTACTCACCCACTCATACTCACGGAGACGGTGACAAATACACAAAGACACACATTCATCCATAGCTACCCCCCCTCTGAAGGCGGGGCAAGGGGAAACCACCCCAGGGCCAACAGCGACCCCAGGACGCCACCAGCCCGGTCCCCAAGGAACCACCCGACCCCTACCCCGGGCGAGACGCAAGAAATCGGGGTGTAAGATGACCCATCCACCCCTCCTCCTCCCCAACTTGTAGGTCTATGTGTTAATGTTTGTGAGTGAATGAGGTGTATAGGGTGCAGTTAAAATTGAGGGGACAGTTATGCCACAAGCGCCAACTGTTGGTCGTCAGTGCTTGCCCACACTGCCCCCCCAAAACCCTCCATGTCTAAAGTGCAAATAAAATTTGGAGACAGACAGTGACGAGGATCCGAGTGGGGCCACCTCAGCGGCCCATCTCATCAACCTCTGAGTAACATGCCTGCCCCAAAGGTCCTATGTGTATCAGGTTGTAAGTGTGTATGTGTTGTGAGTTATAATGACTAAAGTGCAATTAAAACGGAGAGGCAAGTGGTGGTGCAGCTCTCCACGTGGCCTCTCCATCCTACATCTGTGAGTGATGTGTATTCTGTGTGTGTGTGTGTGTGTGTGTTTGTGTATGGGGAGGGGGAGGGGGGGGGGGGCATATGCCCAGGAAGAAGCCTGGAAGAAGAGAGCCAGCTGTCCGCTGGCTCAATAGGCACCCCGACCTCCCACACCCCAGCACAGGGCAGGGGGAGGTGAGCCCGGGGCCGCGGTGACAGCATCCCAGAGCACTGCAGCACCCGAGGTTGGCGCCCTCGCCCCCACTGCAGAGGGCGGCCCGCTCCCCCTAGATGCCCATTCACTCAACAATAGACACAAACAGGCGACAGGACATACTGGCCTGGGCATGGAAATGCAGTGCCCAGTCCCCCCCAACCACCCCACCGCGGCCCCATCCCCCACCCCACCCCCCTGCAATGCAGGCACCCCAGGGCCCCAAAAGCGTAGACCGGACATCCCGACGTCAGGCCAACCCACCCCACCCGGCGGCGCGGCCGGGACAGCAGAGGCCCCCCCGCGCCAGGGGGGCCCACCGGGAGCCGGCGCGGCCCCAGTGCCGGGGCCCCAGACCCCAGCCCCCAAGCCATACAGGGAAGACCAGCCAACCGACCGAGGGCCGGCACCACCCCCCCAAGCACCCCGCCCACACCCCAGGACCGAAGGCAGCACCATCCAAGCCCCCACCACCATCAACCAGGACAGGCACACAGACATCACCAGAAGGTCGCCCCAGGACTCCAGTCTCAGGAGGCTACCAGCTACCTAGGCCCCCGGAGTCCTCACCCACCCCCCCACAAAGCACATCAGGAGCAGAGCCCGCAGCCCACCACCCCCACTAAGTAATGGAGCTGAGCAGTGGGAACCAAAGAGAGTCAAATTCCTCCAATTTGTTTTTAGAAGAAGCAGACATTCTCTCTAAACTAACATGATCTACTAATAAATTTCTGTACTGAGTAATACATAGTTTATTTTTTGTCTTCCAGTTCATGAGGATCATCTTCTTAGCGATGCACAAGGCAGTAAGAACTATGTGTGATATATTTAACTCCATAATTAATTCACTGACATCACCTAAGATGCATAGTCTGGGGGAAGTTGGGATACGACAGCTAAACCATGTGGATAGATCTTCACAAATCCTCTGCCAAAATCTCTGAACTGGTACACAAGACCACAGAGCGTGTAGATGATTATCCTCTGAATTGCTTGTACAGTGGGTGCATATGTTTGAGTGTGTAAGGCCCATTTGGAACATCCTTTGTCCAGTGTAGTATGTTCTATGGAGAATCTTATATTGTACAAGTTGTATTTGGGGTCTTTTAGTCATTTTGAAGATATTTAAACATATTTCTGTCCATAAATTTTGATCCAGGTTGACAGAAAGATCACGCTCCCATTTTGCAATTGGGAGGGAAACTGAATCATCAGTTTTTATTAATAATTTATATAATTTTGATAACAATTTTGGGGTACAGAGGTTAAGAAATTCTGTTACCCAAGTAGGCATTTCTAGATTCAATTGATTAAGGTTAAATCTTCCCTGTAGGACGGACTTAACTTGTTGATATTCCAGAAATCTACCGTTGCCAATTCTATATTTTGATATAAGTTCTTGGAACGTGATAAAATTTCCATCTTGGATAATATGTTCTAAGTTATTTATACCCTTATCACGCCATAACGGAAAATTCAGCATTTGCTTTTTCTGACAAATATCTGGATTGTTCCAAATGGGTGTTAGTTTACAGGGGATGAGTGAAGACTTAGTTATTTTTAAAAATTCCCACCAGGCTGTCAGAGAGGTATTTATACTAAGGACTTTATAGCAGTTATGATGTTTAATACTGGAACTAATGAAAGGTAAATCTGAGATTTTTTTATTTTTCCACAAAACGCCTGTTCTAGATCAAGCCATGGGTTGTCTAATGAATTGGATTTGATCCACTTTGAAATATACTGCAATCTACTGCTTAAGAAATAGTAATAAAAGTTTGGTAATTCTAGACCTCCACTGTGTTTTGGCTTTTGTAAAGTTTTTAAGCTTATTCTTGACGGTTTGTTTTTCCATAAAAATTTTGAGATGTTTGAATCTAGTGACTTAAACCAAGGAAGAGTAGGTTTATTAGGGATCAATGAAAATAGATAATTAATTTTTGGTAAAACCATCATTTTAATGGCAGCAACTCTCCCCATGAGTGATATAGGTAAACTGTTCCAACGTGTGAGATCATCCTCTATTGTTTTTAATAAGGGGATATGATTTAATCGTACCAAGTCTGAGAGCCTGGCGGAAAAATTTATGCCTAAATATCTAATATTTCCTGACTTTAGTGGGGTCCTAGAGGTTCTCTGGAAATTACAATTCAGAGGCAAAACTGTTGATTTACTCCAATTGATAGAGTAATCAGATATAGATGAGAACTTATCTATCAGTGTGATAGTCTTCAAAAGAGAGCCTTGTGAATTCCCAAGGAAAAGTAATACATCATCAGCATAAAGGCTAAGTTTATGGTCCATATTTTCAGTTTGAATCCCTTTAATATTTACATTTTGACGGATTGCTGCTGCTTGCGGCTCAATGAAAATTACAAAAAGAGAGGGAGAGAGTGGGCAGCCCTGCCTAGTGCCCCTCTGCAGACTGAAACTTTGTGAAATGAGATCATTTGTCCTAACACGCGCATTCGGAGAGCTGTGTAGTGTTCTGATCCAGTTTATAAAGGATGAACCGAATCCAAATTTTTGCAGAACTGCTAGTAAGAATTTCCAATTTACCCGATCAAATGCCTTCTCTGCATCTAAAGACACGATTGTCGTCTCTAATTTGTTAATAGAACAATAGTCTATTATATTTATCAGTCGACGTGTATTATTGGCTGAGTGCCGACCCTTGATAAAACCTGTTTGATCTGGATGTACAATAAATGGAGTAATACTTTCTAATCTTTTGGCAAGGGCCTTGCAAATTATTTTAAGATCTACATTAATGAGAGAGATTGGCCTGTAGCTGGATGGGAATGTGGGGTCTTTGCCTGGTTTAAGAAGCAGGCTAATGTTAGCAGAGTTTAGGGTTGGAGATAAGATGTGGTCATTCTGAATCTGAGTCACCATTCTGAAAAAAATGGGAGCTAGCTCAGACCAAAATTCTTTATAAAACTCGGCTGGAAAACCATCTGGGCCTGGGGCTTTATTATTTGGGAGATGCTGTAGGGCTTCACTAAGTTCAGACAATGAAAGAGGTAAATCCAGAGCTGCAGCCTGGCTGTCATTTAGTTTTGGTAGATTTATATTATTAAGAAATTCTTCAATTTCAGTATCAGATGGGTTAATCTGCGGTGAATATAAGGCTTCATTGAAGTCTTTGAAAGAGTTATTTATTTGTTGTGGGTCATGAGTAATAATACCAGTCGAGTCTTTAATAGAAAAAATAGCTGTTTTTTCTTTATTCAGTTTTAATTGCTTGGCCAGGAATTTTCCAGATTTATTTCCATGCTCAAAGTTTTCCAAACGCAGCCTCTGCAACATAAATTGTGTCCTTTTATCAATTATTTCATTTAGCTCCAGTTTCAGTTTCCTCAGGCTGATAATTGTATGTTCTTGTGGTGAAGCGGCATAGGCAGTTTCTAAAGATTTAATTTTTTGTTCTAATTCTAACACAAGTGCTTTTTCTTTATTTTTCCTATGCGAGCAGTAAGATATTATTTTGCCCCGCATTACTGCCTTTCCTGCTTCCCAAAGAACACATGGTGATATTCCTGGAATATCATTATATTCTAAGTATGCTGACCATTCCTTTTTGAAATAATTAATAAAATCTTCTTCTTTAAGTAATGATGTATTAAATCTCCAGTTCCTGATTGGTGGTGTGACTCTTTTCTGTGTCAGAGACATAGACACTGGTGCATGATCGCTAATAGTGATAGGGTGAATCTGAGTGTCTGTGATATCCATCATTATGGAGCTGCTAACTAAAAAGTAATCTAAGCGGGAATGAGATTTGTGTACTGGTGAGAAAAAACTATAATCTCTCAGAGTGGGGTGATGTGAACGCCAAGCATCACAAAGACCAAAATCCTTCATGTACTGTTTAAGAATGTCTGCAGACTGCCAGTTCCTCTGACTCACTGCTGCACTGAGCCTGTCAATATCTGCATTAAGTACCAGGTTGAAGTCTCCTCCTATTACAAGTGTGGTGTCAGAGTGATCTGAGAGTGAAGTGAACAAAGCATGAAAGAAGGAGGGGTCATCAACATTTGGTCCATATATACTAGCAATACATAAATCTGTATTCTGTATAGATAAATTAAGTATTATAAATCTACCTTCAGGGTCTATTGTACTGTTGCTAATGTTAAAGTTTATCTTCTTGTTAATCAATATAGCTACACCTCTTTGTTTGGAGTTATAGCAGGCTGAGTACGTGTGAGGGAACTGTGGAGAGGAAAGAGTGAGCACAGATGTTTTGGACACATGTGTCTCCTGTAGAAAAACAACATCTGCTTTTAAGTCTTTTAACCGATTAAAAATTTTTAGTCTCTTTTCCCTCGAACCAGCCCCGTGCACATTCCATGAGACAAATCTGAGTGTGCTCATATTTAAACTAACTGATGGACTGTTGTGTGCTCACTAAGGATGTGTGTGTGTGTGTACATATGTTCTGTATGTTGGCGTGTGCCCTTTATATTGATGTGTGCGTGTGTATGTGCGCTGTATGTTGGTGTGTGTGCATCTGCGCTGTATGTTAGTGTAGTAAACTGTAGCATTGTAAGTGACGTAAACATATTGCTGAGTGCAGAAAGAAAAAAGACGTGTAAAAAGTGACCTAAGTGACATAAGAATGAAATTAGATGAGGGGAAAACAAAACAGAACAAACAAACAAACAAACGATCACGGTACTATGCTGACTCGTCGGCGTTAATGGTACTACTTAGACAGATTTAGACTATTTAATGGTACTGTTTAGATGGTTGAAAAAAAAACTCAGAAAAGAACGTTAATATGGACACAGATCACCTGATCGATCAGCAGAGCCATGGCGTGGTGTTTTTGTCTCGGTAAAGCTGTCCGTTCACATACAGTTTGTCCACGGCGATGACAGCCCGGGAGCCTCCCTGCATGAGCTTCTTCCGGATGGGGAATAGGGCCTTGCGTCGCTCCAGAATCTCCTTTGGAAACTGGTCGTTGACGCTGAAGTCCGTCCCTCTCAGCTCCCGGCCGCGGCTCTTCACCAGCTCTTTTTCTGTGAAGTGTTCGAATTTGGCCACGATCGGTCTGGGTCTGCGTGCTCCGGGTCGCTTCCCTCCCAGGCGGTGGACTCTATGGAAGGCGATGGTCTTCACGGCGTCCTCCGGGAGCTTCAGGTGAGTTTGGATAAATTCCTTCACTGTAGCCTCCGGGTCCTCCTCTGCCTTCTCCGGGATACCTGAAAACACAAGATTTTCTCTCATGCTGCGGGCCTGAAGCTCGATAATCGATTCTTTAATTTTCTTATTTTCTTCTGAGAGCCGGGTCGTTTCCTCGGTGAGGGAATTCACCGACTCTCTGAGGACAGCGTTTTCAGCAGCCAGTGTTTCCACCTGATGCTGGCTGAACTCGACTGACTCCCGCAGGGCCTGAAACTCCTTGTGAAGGATTTCAACCAGGGCCAAGCGGGCGTCAAAGCTTGACAATTTGTTATTAATGGACTCCAGAATGTCCACAATATTGGTGGTGGGTGGCGAAGTTGCCTCTGGGGAATCTTCTGGGCGGCTTCTTTTTGTGGACGGCGTTCCTTTGCTGGTGGAGGGAGTCGGCGTCTTGTCTGTTTTCCCCATGACGACTCGCTCAAAACACCCGTCGATGTACCGCAGCAAACTATCCAGGTCCTCTTCACCGTCCTCCAGATTGTTGAAAATAATTTAAGTTAGGCTAAGAAACTGTAGTGTTTCTGGTGACCATAAGAAGACAACCAGCTTAATAACATAACGTCGACTTTATTACGGACCGCAGCACTCACATACATGCGTCTGTTCTACGACTTGTCCGTCGAGCCTGCTACCACTCGTTTTGTCCACTTGGTGGTGCAGTTTTCAAACAACACACAACACAACTTGGAATATGACATTACCCCCTTTTTTTTCAGTTATCTCCGATAATACATAAACAAACTCTGCTTGCTTTAAACAAAAAAGAACATTTACTTAACCAGCAACTCCAGTCTTGCTAAAATTCAGATTATTCAACATAAGAATAAATTTGACAATCTCCACAAACAGAATTAGTAGTCAGGGTCTCAACATAATGTCACATATATTAACACGCTCCAAGAACAAAAAAAAACATATCAGAACGCTCAGCCACACTAACACGAGAATCAACAGGAAGATTCAAGGATTCAGTGTCACGTCTCTTTACCTGCACTGAAATTTAGTGGTTAGAACATCATCCACATAACATCAATATGCATTATCAAGTAAAGTCCTTTAAATATGCAGGTGGGCGTCTGTTGTTCCTATTGGGATACCTCGATGGAGTATTCCTCATTGCAGCGTTGTCAGGCTGACTGCAGACATCATCGCGGCCTGATGGAGCACCCACCTGTGGCACAATGCTTTTGAAGAATGAAGAGTTCCTTGTGATGGATTGTCCATTTCTGGAAGCTGTGATCATGGAACCCTTGATTCTTGTCACTGTATATGGTCTGACATCATATGGTGTGGTAAGCTTATTGCGCTTGGGTTGTCGATGTAACACTGTATCACCAAGAGCCAGAGTGTGTGGAGTGACACGGAGGCTCCTGTCGGCGTGAGACTTCATTTTGGCTTTGGCCTTGGCATCTCTTGCTCTCACAGCCGAATCTGAACATCCTTTTGGTGTGCTATTGAACGATGGAATCTTTGTATTCATTGCACGTCGAAATAGGAGTTCAGCAGGTGATCTCTCTGTTGTGCTGTGGGGTGTGGAACGATACTCTCGTAGGAAAATGTTCAACTGCTGTTTCCAAGGAATTCCTTGTGTGTCTGCCACCCGTAGCGCTTTGCCTAGGGTGCACATGAATCTTTCAGCTGTAGCATTAGCTTGTGGCCATAGTGGTGTTATCCTGTGGTGATGGAAACCTAAATAGTTGGCAAACTGGGAGAATTGCCCACTGTTAAATGGGGGACCATTATCAGTCTTAACAACTCTGGGAATCCCAAACATAGCGAAAACTTTGTCAAAGATGGGAATGACTGTGTGAGCTGACGTTGACCTCACAGTTTCAACTACAGGGAAACGTGTGTACTCATCTATGATGACCAGCAGATATTCTCCAGTTGGAAGAGGTCCATAGAAATCCGCACTCACACAGTGCCATGGTGTTTCAGGCAGTGGTGTCATTTTTAATGGCTCTTTCTGGATGGAGGGGGTGGCAGCCTGGCATGCAAGGCATCCACGTACTGCTGCTTCTGCTTTGCAGTCAATGCCTGGAAACCAAACTTTGGACCTGAGCAGTGCTTTTGTTTTGACGATCCCCTGATGTCCTTCATGGGCGAGCTGGACAACTCTTTCCTGCAGAGTGGTGGGAATAACTATCCTTGTCCCACGCAGAATGACGTCAGATGCTGGTGATGCTGTCAGTTCACTACTGACACAACGGAAGTGTTTCATGATGTTCACATGCTGTGATTTTTCAATTTTATGCCACGTGTTGTCTCTAATGTGAGTACTGACTTCCTGAAGAATGGAGTCTTTGAGTGTCTCTGCTTTGATCTCTGCAAGTGTCATGGCTTTTGGTGTGGCATGAGTTGCAATGAAGCTCACATATTCTTCCGCCACTTTCGCAGCACGTGTACTCTCAATTTTTGGAGATGGAATCGGGTGACGAGACATGTAATCAGCTGGGTTGTTGGCTCCCTTTCTGAATTCCACCTTGAAGTTGTAGGGCTGAAGCCTCAAACCTCATCTTTCAATCCTGGCTGGTGGTTTTGATCGGGGATTGTTCCATATGATTTCCAGTGCTTTATGATCTGTCACTAGTGTGAAGGGATGTCCGTATATGTATAGGTGAAAATGTTCACAGCTCCAGACAATAGCAAGTGCCTCTTTTTCAGTCTGGGAGTATCTCCTCTCAACGTCACTGAGAGAACGACTGGCATATGCTATTATGTGTTTCACCCCTTTTTCATCTTTTTGACATAGGATGGCACCCAGTCCAACGGGACTGGCATCCACAAGCAACTCTGTATCACGGCCTGGGTAGAAGTAGGACATAACGGTGTCACTAGTGAGGCTGTCTTTTAATGTTTGAAGAGCTGTCTGCTGATCTGGACCCCACACCCAAGAAACATCTTTTCTGGTGAGCTGCCGCAGAGGTTCAGAGATGGAAGAGAAGTCTTGGATGAATCTGGAGCAGTAGTTGGCCATGCCAAGCAGGCTTTTAATTTCAGTTGGAGTCGTAGGGTCGGGAGCCTGATGAACAGCGGCAACTTTCTTCGGATCCGCGGAAACCCCTTCTGCAGAGAAAATGAAACCAAAAAACTCCAATCTGGACTTATTGAATTCACACTTATCACGATTGAGTGTGAGACCGCTTTCCTTCAGTCGTTGAAACAGAGCTCTGAGGTTGTTATCATGATCACTCTGGGAGGCACCGTAGACAATGATGTCATCGCTGAGATTTTTCACTCCAGTGAGACCTTGCAAGGTCTGACAGATGGCATTCTGGAAAACTTCAGCGGCAGACGAAATGCCGAAACTCAGTCTTTTGTAGCGTTTCAATCCAAGATGAGTGGTGAACGTGGTAATATATCTGCTGTCCGGATGTAGCTCCAGCTGATGATACCCAGCTCTTAAATCCAGCTTTGAAAATACTGTTGCGCCATTTAACTCATGTACCACATCATCCATGGTCGGGGTAATGTGGCGCTCTCTCTCAATGGCCGTGTTAGCCTGACGCATATCAACACAGATCCTCACTTTTTCGGGATCTTTGGGTTTAGGCGGTGCGACGATCGGTGAAACCCAAGGTGTGGGACCAGTCACATCTTCAATGATGTCGTCCTCCTGTAGTTTCTTAAGTTCATCCTCCACTTTTTGGCGTATGTGGAAGGGCACACGTCGATGTGGCTGGCATGAAGGTTTAACATCAGGATTTATGTGAAGCTTCACCTGAAAATCTTTCAATTTTCCAATCCCTTGGAACAAGTCTGGATGACTTTCCACCAGCTCATCAGCAACGGTACGACACTGTGCTTTAGCTGACACTGCTGTGACCACGTTGATTAATCCCAGTGCTGTTGAAGTTTTGTAGCTCAGAATGTTGAAGCCATCACCTTTAATTACAAAGAACGTGCACATTGCCTTCTTGTGTCCTTTTTCCACACAACACTTGAAAATCCCTCTCACTGGGAGTGGAGAAGTAGAGCGAAAAGGATAAATCTTTGTTTCAGCTGAATACAATTGTGGACGTGGTGTTAGCTTTTCGAAGCTTGTGTCACTTAGACAGTTGGCTGAGGCTCCTGTGTCTATCAGAACTGACGAAATGGTGCCATTTATTTTGATCAGAGTCTGTGGTAGCTCAGAAACTTTATCTGCATCAACCACAAAAACATAAGCATCATCACTGCTAGAAGAGGTGTTTTCTGTTTCATCTGGGGCAATCTTTTTGACATGATGAACGTTCTTGAAATGTGCATTACTACCAAGTCGGGGCTCTTTTCTGTTACTGTTTCTTGGTGTTGATCTGCATTGTCTTGCAAAGTGATTGAATTTGCCACATGCTCTACACTGTTTCTTATTAGCAGGGCACTCACCAGCATGGGGGTAGTTGCCTCCACAGTTCCTGCACTGATTGGTAGAACGCCGTTTAGCTGACCATTTGTGATTCTTTTGATGCATCTCAGAAGCCTTCTGATCCACCTTGTTAACTGTGGCTGCGGCACCTTTTTCTATGTCGCTAGCTTGCATTTCTGCCAATTCAAGTGTTCTCCCAAAGTTAAGAAGCTCCTCCAAACTTAGTTTTTCCTCCATCAGTGCTTTCCTGCGCAGTTGAGATGATGCACAGCTGTGTATGATTTGCGTTTTAATTTCAGTTTCCACATCTGCAAAGTCACAATTCTTTGCCAGCATTCTCAGTCTGGTGTGATAACTGTCCACATTTTCACCAGGTTCTTGTGTTGCTTTTCTAAACATGTAGATCTGATACTGGACGTTTTTCTTCGGCGAAAAGTACGTGGTTAACTTCCTTTTTGTGTCAGCATATTTGTCATCTGCTGCTGCTACTGTGTCGTAGATATCATGCACCCGCTCTCCAGCAAGATGTAATAACAGTGCTTTGAGTCTTGCATCTCCTGATATGTTCATGGCAGTGGTATAATTTTCAAACCTTTGCAGCCATTTATTCCAGCGAGGTCCAACAGAGCCAGGATCCGTTTCTGTGTCGAAGGACGGGAGAGCAGTCATGTGCGCCATGCTTGCCTGGTGCGTAGGGGTCTGTTGCTATTGCTGTTAGCGTAGCTTAGCTTCTGGGAGGTTATAGCTTCCTACCCTTTTCTTGAACGTCGGCGCTGACACGCTATGCATCCAAATTTACTCCTCGTCGCCAATGTAGTGTTTCTGGTGACCATAAGAAGACAACCGGCTTAATAACATAACGTCGACTTTATTACTGACAGCAGCACTCACATACATGCATCTGTTCTACGACTTGTCCGTCGAGCCTGCTACCACTCGTTTTGTCCACTTGGTGGTGCAGTTTTCAAACAACACACAACACAACTTGGAATATGACAGAAACTACCTATATTTTTTAGTTTTAAGCCTGTCTAGTTATAAATTGGCGAAAAAAAAAAAGGCTAATCACGCAAATGTTTGCTGATAGAGTCACGCCGCCATTAACGATACTGCCGAGATTCACAAAGTCTCGCGTGACTACAGCATAGTCTCCGTTGACCTTCCTCTAGCGTCTGTAGGTTTTTCAAGAAGCTGAAAAACATTTTTGTACATTGTAAATAAACACAGCGAACAGTCTGTGGAAAAAAAAACGTGAAAATAAATAAGAGTAAAAACATTTGAAGTTCTTCTCTCCTCCACACATTGAATACTGCTGCTTTGTTTCTGATTCTTACCTCTGCAGAGGATCATACCGGCTTTTATTGGATTCAGAGTTGTGCAGGCCCCGAACTGCTTCCTGTAAGATGAAATAAAAATAAGAAACCAAATCACAATACGTCTGTCAGCTTACTGTGACCATTCCTCCACTCTTAGTATTTTTGTTTTAGAAACGACCAAGTCTTACCGCAGTTTTCGGATCATGCTGCCGTCTTTTCCTCGAGTCCTTCTGTAGGTGAGGCTTTGTTTAGAGCATCGAGTCTCTACACAATAGACGCCATGTTGTCTTTCAGTCGTGCTCGTACAAACTTGAGTAACTGAGGAGATAACCCACTCACTGCAGCCAGCAGCGTCTTCTCGTCTGCAGCGGGGCTGGTTGAGGCTGGCCGGTAGAGAGGCCCGCTTTCACCGGGAGCTTCTGGGGTCTTGAAATATAGACGACGTCCTCCATTGTCGTACCGGGAAAGCAGCGTAGACAAAAACCGCCATTCAGTTTGAACGGAAGAGAAGGAAGGCACTGATTGGTCCTACAGACCTTCAGCGTGATCCCGCACGTGATCTGTATTGTCCAATCACAGGCGAGGAAGTTGCCACACGGAAATTAAATTCATTTCATTTCAAGTGAATTTAATTTTATTTATATAGCAGCAAATCACAACAAACAGTCACCTCAAGGCGCTTTGTATTGTGGGTAAAGACCCTACAATAATACAGAGAAAACCCAACAGTCAAAATGACCCCCTATGAGCTGGAAGATGTGTTGTTCACACATCCACTGTCTGTTTAAGCAGGACAACTGAGAAGGTGACTGTTGCATTAAAATTTTCCTTATTTTTTTTTTATTTACCTTTTTACATTTACATTTTTCTCATGAAGGTTTTGCTGATATCTCTTATGTACATCCATGTATAGCAAAATAAAAGTTTATACATTTTCGTATTCCATCTGCCTTGGTAGTCTTTAATGTCATTAATGCATGTGAACATTCACTGAACGTTTATAGCAGCGTTCATGGGATGTTGTCTGAATGTTCAGTGCTAGCTGGGAAGCCACTGCACAGGAGAGGATGATGGTGTGACAGACTTTTAGTTACAGTGAATTAGACTGAAAACTGAGTAGTCTCTGGAGCTTGAAAAAGGCGACTGGACTTCTTTTTGTTTCTTGAAGACGTTTCACCTCTCATCCGAAAGGCTTCTTCAGTTCTCAACCAAATGGTGGAGAGACCCAGGTATTTAAACCCCTGTGGGCGTAGTCCCCTGGAGGTGGTTACTGTAATGCACTTCTGACTGGAATTAGCCAGGCCTCCATTGCTCGTCTACAGCTGGTGCAAAATGCTGCTGCTCGATTTTTATCTGGTACGCGCAAGCGAGAGCACATCAACCCAATTTTAGCTTCTCTTCACTGGCTTCCGGTTCATTACAAATCCATTTTTAAATTATTTTATTTGTTTTTAAGTCTCCTTTCGGATGAGAGGTGAAACGTCTTCAAGAAACAAAAAGAAGTCCAGTCGCCTTTTTCAAGCTCCAGAGACTACTATGACCTGGATGACTGAGAATCTACACAGACATACTGAAAACTGAGTATGCTTTTCAGTGAAAATAATGCTTGTAGTGTCACCAAAATCAAGATATAGCCTTTGTTTATCTCCCTCAGTCCACTAAAGTTCAGGGTTCACAAAAAACTCCATGACAAAGGCTCACAGACAGAAGCTCACAGACAGAAGCTCACAGACAGAAGCTCACAGCCTTATTGGAAAAAGGGACGCAAGCTGAAAACTTCCAAAATATATTTCCAACTAGATAATTCAAATTTATAAATTAGAATGATTTCTTGTGAGATTAGTCTTGTTTGAATGTTTCACTGTAGAAATAAAAATATGTTGGTTACAACTTGGGAGGGGTAGATCACTGGTGAGTACTGGTGACCACTGGTGAGTACTGGTGAGTACTGGTGAGTACTTGATTTGCATTTGTATGACTCACAGAAACCTCCTTTACATATGAGAGCCTGCCCTAGACCTGAGGAGAGGGAGGGGGGGGGGGGGGGGCTGAGGGAGCACTGACACAGAGAGTCCACGGCCGTTTCCCTACAGTTTACTGTTCTGGCCAAAGCCTCCTGCTGAGAGCCCTAAAGCTCAAGGCGCGCGGCAATATTACATACAAGAAACTGTCGAAAACCCCACTTTTCATGCAGTGTATATTGGAAACTTTTGCAGGTAGGACAAGCATGGAAAAAGAAAAATGTTGATGCTTAAACCACATTAATAGCCCAAAAAATATAGTGAGGTTACAGCCGATCTCTCAGTCACCAGGCAAAGGAATCTGGCTTTGACGTCAGAGCATTCTGGTTATTAATTAACTAATTTATGATCAACAAAACATGATGACACTGAGTTAGATTTAATTTAAACATAAAATTATGCATCCACCTTCAAATTGTTGACCAAATGTGTGATTAGCGGCCAGTGACGTTAAACGTGTCGAAAAGCAAACAGGTGAGCTCGAACAACATCACTGGCCGAAGAGGCAGTGATCACAAAACACCCGTTCACTGGTTATTCAAATAAAATACTTTTAGCGCCATATCATTCTAGAGTTGTCTTTCTTTCTCGCTTTCTTACTTCCTGCTCACACCAGGTTCTTCTGTTCTGTGTGAAGGGATGTTCTCAAAGGCTGGGGAAGCTCTCCGTTTAACCAGCTGCTTTTACACAGCTGTGCTTCGCACTGTTACAGTTGCTAGGCAACATGAGCTACACTGAGGTGAGGGCAGGTGACGCTGATATGAAGGCTAGACCGTCCAATTTCACAGCCGCTCACTTCCAGCGTTTGTGGTCTTCGTGGGCTGCGAAGGACCCGGTCTACGTAGGACGGGCCCTTCGAAGGATGCGGCCCCTGAATTTCGACAAAGCTACACAGAACACTTGGAAAACACAAGGAACTAGAAAATAACAAACTAAACCCCACAACAACAGGAACCCAGAGCAGACAATAAAGCAAAAACAAAACACACAGGATCAAAAGAACCCCGAACCATGATTTTAATGTCCCTTAAAGCGGTAGATGAGCTAATTTTTAAGGATTTGTGGGTTTCAGGTTTGATTCTTGCAGATTTCAAGAAGCAGCTAAAGTGCGAGTACTGGTTCCAGTACAGTGTGAACTGGTCCCAGTACAGTGTGAACTGGGACTGTGTGATGCAGAGAGGTGCAGGTTTGAGGTCTTGATTGAACTCCAAAGCTTGTAATCATGTTTCCTGTTGTTTGAACTGTGTGTGTTTGTGTTCAGACTTTAAACCAGAGCCAGACGTCGTCTACTCTTCACTGAAGTAGTCCACCAGTCCAACCACTGACGTCCAGCTGCTGCTCTCTGACTGCTCCCAGCACCTCACAGACCATCCATGTGTTACAGACTTCTTTATAGCCCCACATGATTCCAGAATCAGACCCTATTTTAAATGGAGTTTTAAATGTGTAAATAAGATGATCCATAATATAAATAAGTCAGTATGTTTTTCAGCAGCAGTGCTGTTGTTCCCATGGTAGAGATCTGGTTTCTCTGCAGATTAATAAACTTTTGTTCTCATTTTATCTCCTCGTGTGGTTCTGTGGGTTTCACCGAGGTGTCAGATGGAAAATTTAACTTCTTCCGGTTTGGTTGTGGCTACCGATGCACTCGACTTTTCAGTGCAGAAAACAAAGAATAATCTTTAAACCGCAGCAGCTGCAAAACTCAGTGAATATAAAGTTCAGAGAAAAGCTTCAGTGCAGAGTGTGAAGACTTTTGATGTCTTTATTTCCTGTCACTCAGAAATTAGCTGACAAGATGATAATTCATTAATTCATTTTCATTTAAAAATTTTTAAAATATTTAAAGCAGAATAAAGAAACAGAACAAACAATTATCAGGTATCTTGCTTTTTCAAATGTATATATTAATTTTAATGATTATGAACTAAAATTAACTTTGCATTGTCAAAACACAAACGTAGATCTCCGACTACCGAAAATTATCATATATATTTTTCCAAATTGATTTTACAAAACTGTATAGACACACAGAGCTCCGAGTAAGGGAGCTTAACTTTCCATATGCAGGTTTCAGCAAAGAGTTTGAAGGATGAATGAACTTGAACTTGAACTTGAATGAAGTTTTATTGCCATGTGGGTGAACAAGTTCACACATTGGAAATTGCAGTTACAGAACACCATTCAAGAATACACAAAACACAACACACATGGGGGGATATGTGTCCTAGGGTCATGCAGCCGACTTGCAGCGCTACCTTTGGCAGGAGGAGAAAACAACACATCATGGGGAAGTTAGGTTAAAAAAAAGTCATCTGGTACAGTGCTCAAAAAGAGCACTATACCAGGGTCCAAAAAAACCACCTTAGCAAAGCATTTGCACATGTAAAGCTAGGACAAGCGGCGGTAGGTGAGGTCAGGTCAGAGTCGATGACGTATCCAACCGGGTCTGTTCCACTCAGACACGCAGGCTCCCCTGTCCCGGATTTCACAGTGGAAAAAATTCGATCAATGATGGAGAATGCCCAGTTTGCCAGATCCATGGTTCAATCTTGTTCTTATTCGGACAGTGTGTAAAAGACGCTCTCACAGCAAGCAGCAAGCGGAGAGATGGGGAGGGCAGGGAGAGAGAGATAGTGCGACCGTCTCCGACAAGAGCAGGAAGAAGAAGGATTTCTCTCCATGAAGATGTTGAATACAGGAAGTGTATTCCTGTCATAATGATCATGTGATGAATAAACATCATCAGCAGTAATCTTACTTTATCATCATTGTTTACTGAAACTTTCAACTGCTTCAAAATAATAAATAAATAAAATGATGTTTCCTGGTCTCTTATCTTACTTCTTTGCTCCCATAGTGAGTATAAAGTTAATACCCTGACACAGAGGCATGAATGAGTTTCCAGTCCAGCAGCTCCCTCTAGTGTCCATATCTAAAGCCTGTGGGAGGATGGTGTTAATCTAAAATGTGAATCATAGTGTTCCAGTCAGTCATCAGTGTGTCTCTGCACAGCTGTCATTAAAATGTGTTCAGAGGGCCTCAGTGTGTGAATGGTTCCAGTTCAGCTCCATAACAGCAGCGTCCCTGTTTGATTCCTGTGTTTCAGCTCATATCTGCCTCTCTCACTGAGGGGGACGTCCACTACATGGAAATGGATTTGATCAGGAACCAAACTACAGCTCACTGACACCAGAGGATAGTTTAGCTGATTCTTCTTTTCATAATGTGAAATGATGAGCAACTGGGGGCAGAGGGATCTTGGTGAGCTGACTGTCTCTGTTTCATGAAAAGAAAAAAAAGGTTTGACCACCACTGTGTTCACACTAAGAGCAGAAAAAAAATACACCATCACTCCCTCAGAGGAAGAGGGCGGGGCTTTACTTGGTGGTCAGTGAGAGAAATGAAAAAAAGCTCAAATGAGTGAGAAGGACGATGAAGGAAACATCTGTGCTGTGTCTGCTCTGTAAGTAGAATCTCTGTGTTTGTTTGAATTATTGACCTTTGACTGTCTGCTCTCCTGATAACTGATGATGGAGGAGAAGACATGAAAAACTAATCAGGCTGAATTCAAGTTCAAACACCATGAGGACCAACTGCAGGTCTGAGGAGGAAGTGTAACAATGTTACTGATGAATCTAACAGTGAGAAGCTTCAATCAAATGTTGCTGATTGTGTGAACAGAACAGTGCAGCGGACACACACCAGTTAAAGTGGGATTGTGTAAATCCTCCTGTCATAATGATACTGTAACTTTAAGCGTTTCCTGGTTCAGCAGGAACTCCATTAGTGGAGCATGAAGTCCAAAATCTTGTGATCAGTTGATTTTATAATTGTGTCACTGTGAGGATGAAAGTTCAATCCTGGAGCCTCTGTTAGACTACGGGCACCATTTCTGACCTGCTTGGCTCTCTGCTCCTCTCAGAGGGAAGGCATCACTGTAAATCAATACAAAGTTGTTCTGAGTGATCACCTTTGTGTGTTCATGTCAACCAACCTGAGTGTCATTTCTCTTTAGTTCTGATCTCACTGCTGAGCTGCACAACAAACCAAGGTCAGTAACCTTCTTCTGTCACAGCTTCAACCTGATAAATGCTCACTAATATGACCTGTTTGGCTTCATGTTTCATTGTAACCTCACAGCTCGTCTGACTGTGAGTCCCAGCAGCTCTCAGTTCTTTGAAGGAGACTTTGTGTCTCTGAGCTGTGAGGAGGACGACAGCTCTGCTGGATGGACTCTGAGGACCAAAAATAAGATCACTCAGTGTGGAGATGGGTGGGGAAGATGGTCTGGTTCTTCCTGTAACATCAGTATAACCGCCCCTCATCACAGTGGAGTTTACTGGGTGAGTCCAGAGAGGGTGCTGCAGTCTTCAGGAACCTGAAATTGTAAGATCTTTTTTACACATGACACAGGTGAAAATCTCATATTGTTCTTGCACCTGATGGTGAATTCTGCCAAGTCACAGAGATCCTCCAATTTGTTGCAGTAACCTCTGAACATCCAGCAGATCTCCAGTGAAGGGTTTCAGTTGTAGCTGTATTGTCTTAGTTCTCATCTAATCCGTTTTGGAGGGATGGCAGGAGGAGAGAAGCTGCAGAGAGGCGTGTAAGACTGCATCATATCAGACCCCCAAATGAAAATCTCCACTACATGAGATGGTGATTATCACCACAACATATCACCTACTTATTTTAAATATGCTCACCGTTCTCTGGAATACATTTGTGTTCTTCAGTTTAGACTAGAAGTATTACAGCTCAGACAGGAAGTACAGTTGAGCCCCACACAGTAATGTCTAATCAACGTGATTAGTCTGAACACATCTGTAAGTGAAGTTAATCTTTATCCATATCTCATTAAAATGTAGCCATTTTATGAGGAATGTAAATTTTTTTTTTTTCTTTAGCAAACTGAGGAAGCTCATTGATGATCTTCTGGCAGCTCTGCAATATTTACAATCAAACATCTCCCCCTAGTGGCCACATTTGAACCATGGGGGAGCATGGTGTTAATCTAAAAAGTCTCTGCACAGCTGTAGTTGTAATGTTCCAGTTTGACCTCATGGAGGCGGTGTTGTTTCACTTTTATTGTTTATCGAGGCTAATGAGAAATGTAATGCTACTGTTGGTAGTGGGGAAAAAAAAGTGATTGAAAACGCTTTTTACAGTTTATTATGAAAATGAAGATTCTTCTAGACACCTGGATCATCTGTATTTTTGTCCTCCACAACATACAGAACAATTTAACCTGTTTCCTTCAACATATCAGAGTTTCATCATTTTTAATCTTAACAACAGGACTGAAAACTCAAGACAGTCTTTGTGAATCCAGTGAGCTGGAGAGATTTTGCTGAAGAGGTCATAAATAATCAGACATGTTTCTGCTGAAAAAAAAATCCTGTTTTGTATTTGTTTTTAACTCAAACATCCACTGTGTGCTCTTATACTGAAACATTTAAGTTCCTTAGCTCTTTATTTTTCCTGAAATAAATCTTTGTTTTCCAAAGTTTTTTGTGAAGAATCATTTTCACTGACAGTTTGTTAGAGAATTATCTTTAATTATCTTATTTCAGTGTTCCAGTTTGACCTCTTGGTGGCAGTGTTGTCTCACTGTTAGGCCTTCTTCTGGCTCAGCAGAATTTAATTCTGTCATACGTGTTACATACTATAGTGTCTTAGAATCAACACATGAGCTTTAACATAAATTTAGCAGTTAAACTCTTCACACCAACATGAAAAAATCTACATAAATGATATTTGCTGTTAGGTGTAGATTAGTTATGCTTATTTCATACATGATTAGAAGAACAATATTCCTTAATTGTCATTATACAGTCTGTATAATGACAATAAAGTACAAAACAAAGTGAAGACGAATCATAATATTAATTTTACATAATCATATAGGCACCTCAGTGTTTGGGCACTAACTTTATAGATAATAAAACAGCAACGACCAGCACTGTTATTTACAGATAGAAGCTGCTCAGTTGCAAAGACTCACTATTTTTGAGAACACATTTATTCAAAAACAGATGATCGGGGTCCTATTCCAGGAAGCAGGTTTAGCTACAGCTCTGCACCTGAACCACCTGTCTGACCCCCCCCATTCATTTCCTCCTTCATAAAGTGGCTGTTAGAGCATCAGAGGAGCGAATTCATCTGCAGACGTTTATGTTTCTACGATCACTGAAATCCCAGTTAGACGTTAGTTTGTTATTTTGTAACATGAAGCTTTTACAGTCGTTCACTCGTCAACTGTAAGGACGGAGACAGTGATGATGTCACGCATTTATAATGAGGCAGCTGCAGCTGTCAGACTGTCAGTCAGTTCCTCTGAAACATTTACTGTAGTTACTGCAGCATCACTGTTACATCACACTGATCTGGATGAAGCTGCTGACACAGAACACTGATCAGTGATCAATGATCGATCATTGGTCGTGTTGGAAAAGCTCAGTGATGGAAAAATGCCTGGATCCTGGAGATGATTCGACTGAGTGAAGATGAGGCTGAAACAATTTGAAGACTTCAAAACTGAACTAAACAGTTTGTTTTAAAATATATCATTTCTTTTATAATGTCTGCTGTCATCATTTACACAACTTGAATCTCCAGGTCATGTTTGTAAATGAGAACTGGTTCTCAAACATTTTATCTGGTAAAATAAAGGTATAAAAAAATCAATTTAAAGTGCCAGAAGTCTTGAAAGTTACGCTGTATGAATCTCAACATATTTTCCACTGAAAATCATCTAAATCTGTGATCATCGACTCTATAACGGATCAGCAAACCGTGTCTGAGTCCACAGCAGGAGGATCCAAATGGATCAGACTCAGGGATTCAGACCGGATAAGGTCCAGATCCAGTTCAGGCTCCAGTCATTTCTCCAGTCCTGATTCTCACAAACCTGCACTCACATATTAAAAACCTATAAAGCTGAGGCATTTCTGAGAACATGAAACTATGACTGACCTCTGACTTTAACAGTAAACAGTGAAACATCTCTGCTGTGGCTGTCAGAGAGCCGTCATCTATCAGTGAAGCTGATCTTAGATCAGATTAAAATGGTTAAACTGTAAACATTAAAGCAGTTTTTCTGTAAATCTCATTTTTATCCAGTAACGGCAGAAATACTGAAATGAAAAATGAATAAAGTGAGGCTGATATTCCATTAATAGATTCCATTTTTACTGAATAATTATTTATACAATTAAATGACCATAAACTTTAATAAATCAACTGTAAAATCAGGATTCATCTTCATCTGATGGAGATTCAAGCTGTCTAAATGATGACAGCAGAAATGATATATTTTAAAGCAAACTGTTCTGTGGGTCAGGCTGATTTAAGTGACTCATCATGCTCCACACTGACACATGTGATCCTCCATCCATCAGATTAAAATGGAGGCTCCGCCCTTTATTTACCCGTTGCCAGACTGTTCCAGTCTGTAGTTATCCTCGGTGAGAGGCAGTGAGCTGAGGTTGGTATTCTTGTATGCCCCCAGCTTGCTGCCTGTATGTAGGAGTTTTCAACAGTAGACGAGAGGGTTGCGTCCCTGCACTTTGGGCCGTGCTACTGCAGCACCTCCCACATGATACCCCGAGGGACGTGGTCGAATGCCTCATCAAAGTTCATAAAACACATTTAGACTGGATCGGCAAATTTCCACGTACACTCAAATATCCTTGAGAGGATGAAGAGCTGGTCCAGCTGGTCCAGGACAAAAACCGCATTGTTCCTCTTGAAGGTTCAACTAACTGACCCTGACCCTGATGGGTCAGAATCGCTTCGAGGCCATTTTCCTGGGCCTCACCGAACACGGTCCATTCAGACTCATTGTCTTCAGCCTCCCTCTGAATGGATTCTCCAAGTTCTGCTGGAGGTGGGAGTTGAAGATCTCAAGGACTGGGGCCTCTGCCCGGCGTTTCAGGAAACCCTCACAACACGTTTAGGTGCCCCGGATCTGTCCAACTTCCTCACCTGCCACCTGACCCAAATCACCACCAGGTGGTGATCAGTTGACAGCTCAGCTCCTCTCTTCACCTGAGTGTCCAGACCATAAGGCCGCAGATCTGATGATATGATTCAAAATCAATCATCGACCTGCGACGTAGTGTGTCCTGGTGCCATGCGCACTTATGGACATCCTTATGTTCAACCATTATATTCATTATGGACAAACTGTGATTTCCACAGACGTTCAATAATAAAACCTCATTCAGATTCAGATCAGGCAGGCTGTTCCTCCCAGTGACGCCCCTCCAAGTCTCACTGTCATTGCCCAGGTGAGTGTTGAAGTCTTCCAGTAGGGCGATAGAGTCACCAGATGGAGCAACCTGCCCAGCAACTCCAAGAAGGGGTACTCTGAACTGTCATTTGGTGCATAAGCGCAAACAACAGTCAGGACCCGTTCCCCAGCCCAAAGGAGCAGGGATGTAACCCTCTTGTCTATTGGTGAAAACTCCAACGTGCAGGCAGCAGTCTGGGGGGATACAAGAATACCCACCCCAGCTCGCCGCCTCTCACCGAGGGCAACTCCAGACTGGAACAGAGTCCAGTCCCTCTCCAGGAGACTGGTTCCAGAGCCCAGGCCATGCGTTGAGGTGAGCTTGACTATATCTAGCCGTATCTTTCAACCTCACGCAGTAGCTCAGGCTCCTTCTCCACCAGAGAGGTGACATTCCATGTCCCAATAGCCAGTCTCAATAGCCGTGGATCGGTTCACCAGGGTTCCCACCCAACACACACTGCACAGCTTCTATTTGGGCTGCACCTGACCAGGCACCATGGGTTAATGTCAGGTCACCAGTCACTCTCTTGAGCTCCTCTTCAGGCCTGGCTCCAGGGTGGGGCCCCAGTAACAACATCCCAGGCAGGGTAAGCAGTTCCATTGGTGACTCTCCCATAGGGGTCTGTTGAATTGCTCTTTATCTGGCCTCTCATCCAGGACCAATTTGCCATAGGAACCCTACCAGGGGGACAAGCCCCCTGACAACATGGCTCCTGGGATCACTGGGACACACAAACCCTCGGTTTTCTCTGTGATCATGCAGCGCCTCTAACATCTGAGAAGTGGTGTAGCACAGTGAGCCTCACTGCTTCCCCTGAATCCAACACACCTTCAGTTTTATTTCCCATCAATAATTTCAAACAGTTTACTGACTGATGGCTGCAAGCTTTGTGTGTGTTCTCTTATTGACAGCAAAGAGACAGGAAGTGAAAATTCAATGGTTCCCGTTGGTCCCACTTTGCTCCACCTCTCTTCTCATTTTCAGTTTAATCCAACTGTCTGTTTTTATTTCATTGTCACTGCTCTCACCTCAGTGATCAAACAATAAACAGGAAAGAAGCAAAACTACATTTGAAGGTAAATGTATGAAATCTGTTCTTGTTTGTATCTTTAAGAATCTCACTCAGATGAAGATGGCAGGAGATACTGATGAAATTTGTGTCTTTAACCTTTTAGTTTTATCCTATAAAGCAAAACAAATTCATATGAGCTCTTTGGATGTGGAGTTTTTACAGAACCCAAGGATGGCAAAAGTATATAAAAGTACTTTTCAGTAGTAAATGTACTCAGTTCCTGATGAGCTTCACTTGTCTTTGCTACCACAAAGTGGTAAACAGTGTGTGCTGGATCTCAGAGCTACACAATGATAACACAAAAAGCAGCTGAGGACCAAATGACTGAATAATGTTCATCCTCAGATGTTTCAGACTGTCTGCATTCATTAGACAGGCTGAGCTAACCACAGCTGTGTCAGCTCTAATAAGAAGCTCTGACATCAAATCACTGCACAGTCA
The DNA here is from genome assembly GCF_007364275.1 of Archocentrus centrarchus. NCBI lineage: Eukaryota > Metazoa > Chordata > Actinopteri > Cichliformes > Cichlidae > Archocentrus > Archocentrus centrarchus. The sequence continues at coordinate 425,674 of NW_022060261.1, forward strand.
CACATTTCATGGACTCACAACAAGAACAGGAAGGACACAAACAGTCACGTTTGTTTTAGATAAATACAAGTTTACTGTACCGACGACAAACAATACTGAACAAGTTTGACCAGGATATTAACACACACACACACACACGCACACACACACACACACAGATCCTTGTGTTTTCAGTAAATATATCAGAGTCGGAGCTTTCATGTGATCTAACTTCCTCTAACAGATCAAAGATCCAGGGTACTCAAATTTGTTCCTGTTCCTCTGCATCACACTGGTGCAGTTTATTGAGCTGTCATATGTCCCATCATACTGACGCTCACAGTCGGTCATAGAAAAGATGGAGATGATCCTGAAGCAGATTTTGTCTTCAGACAGAGACACTTGGAACAAATAATGATTTCTATTTGTGATGGTTGAGTCTGGGATCATCTGATTTATGACGTCTGCTTTTCATCTTTAATTTGAGGCATATTTTGGAATAATTTCTCACACTGGGTTGTTTTGATGTAGCTTGTGTTGCATTAACTGTAATCTGTTCTTATTGGACCCAAACATGTTGTAAAGGACATCATGACCTTTGACTTTTATTGATCAGACCGAGTTGAGCTGAACTCTCAGACAGTGGAGGGGAAGTTGTGTGTCTGTTGTATTCAAACAGCTCCCTCCTCTCACTGTCACTTCTCTGTGA